>NC_081349.1:672232-696556 GCF_029784015.1 Lycium ferocissimum | reverse complement strand
TTTTGGGTATCCACCGTACGCTGGCCGCCAATAATATGTCCCGTAAAATGCCACCGAAGTCAGCCGGGGACCACACTTAGAAAATTTAGCATATAATTTCTGGTGCCGAAGTGTGCCAAGTACCGTCCTCAAATGATCTGCATGCTCCGCTTCTGATCGGGAATAAACCAGGATGTCATCAATGAACACAATCACGAACATGTCTAAGAACGGTCTGAATACCCGATTCATAAGATCCATGAATACCGCCGGAGCATTCGTCAACCCAAAAGACATAACTCTGAATTCATAATGCCCATACCGGGTCCTGAACGCCGTTCTTGTAAATATCTCGCTCTCCCGTACTCGCACCTGGTGGTAACCCGATCGCAGGTCTATCTTTAAGAAACATTTAGCTCCCTGCAACTGGTCAAACAAATCGTCAATCCTGGGAAGGGGTATTTATTCTTTATTGTTACCTTATTCAGCTGCCGATAATCAATGCACATCCGCAGCGATCCGTCTTTCTTCCTCACAAATAAGACCGGAGCTCCCCAGGGTGACGTACTAGGCCGAATAAAACCCTTCTCCAACAGATCTCTCAGCTGTTCTTTCAATTCTTTTAATTCTGCCGGTGCCATTCTGTACGGAGGAATAGAAATAGGCTGAGTGTCTGGCAACAGATCAATAGCAAACTCTATCTCCCGCTCGGGAGTAAGCACTGGAAGCTCGTGTCCGGAAATACATCCGGGAAAGTCACTAACCACCGGGCTTCCGGGATCGAAGAGTCGGTGCCTCTGCCTCTAAATCATGAACATGGACCAGATGATAAATATACCCCTTTCTAATCATTTTTCTTGCCTTGAGATATGAAATAAACTTACCCCTCGGCGATGCTGTATTACCTGCCCACTCAATAACTGGTTCCCCCGGAAATTGGAAACGGACTATCTTCTTTTGACAATCAACATTAGCATAACAAGAAGCTAATGTGACATTACTCACACACGTAGACATATAGCTGCTACCGCCTTGCTTACAAACGTTTCCAAACGCTATTTGAACTCACCCTAATTCCAAAGCTGCAATGCATCTTCTTCCCACTTACCGGTCTAATGTTTGCCTCGTTCCATGTGACCACCAAGGTTCGGCTCCACCCCGCATTCTATAACTCCCCTTGATTACTCTAGTTTCCTTTGCCTCTTACGCCCGAATTTATGAGACTTTCAGAAAACTTCCCAGGGGGTCACCCATCCCAAAATTTCTTTTGCTCTAGCACGCTTAACCTCGGAACTCCATTGGAATACGATGCTCTAATGCTAGTATAATCACGTCCACCTCACCGCATGACCTTCAGCACACAACCTGGAGTAAATTAAAGCCTTAACAGATTTCAAAACGCCCTCGTGACACAATTACTATTTTACCCTTCTTGATCCTCCGTGTTCTCTTTTCGCCTATGGACACGACTGCCTTCCGTGTCACACCCTAATTTCCGTTAGGGTGTGATGGGCACCCGACCCTTATTTAGGGCGAAACCGAACCATGAGACTGCATAATACTCACAATCCCGGCGGCTCTCAAATTATGACACAAATACATAATGAAAGTTTTTCAAAGAATAATATGCTTTCCCCTTTTTCGAAGCAAAGAGAATACGTAACATATAGAAACATACGAACTTGTAATACAATACATAACAACACCTCGGCTTATATAGCAGCTTCTGAAGCAAACATCTTATACCCACGACCTTACATGCCTGCAAAGTCTCTAACATGGAACATGTAACACGTCATAATGCTCGACTGTTGCCTCACCGGAGGAGTGGAGCTCGCAATGTGGAACGTTTTTTGCTAATATGTGACCTAAATCTAGGGTACACACGCGGCATGAAACGCAGCCCCGAAAGAGATCAGTGCGGAATATGTCTTGAGTATGTAAAGCATGAAATACAAAAAGCGGGATTATGAGAAATAAAGGTACGGAAAATAAAACGTAAGACTTGCCTTTAAAAACATATATCATGCATGTCGTTCCCCGCTTAAAAAATCATCACGTATGCGTATGTGTAATGTGCCTACACCTGGAGGTAACGCGGTAGTAAATCATATTATATGCATGTATATGTAACGTGCCCGGCCTCTGACGGGGGACGCGGTAAAAAGGAATCATCATATGCCATCCTGGCCACCCCTCTCCCGTATAAATCATATCATATAACATGCCCGGCCCCGCTAGCAAGGGGACACGATAAATATAACGTTACCGGCCCTGCGGTGAGGACGCGGTGAACAATGCAATGAGGTGCTCGAATACATGCAGCCGGGACGCGATGAAGGACATATTGAAGGTGGCACGAGCGAGTAGTGAAAACCATATGCCGCTAAACCATTTTTTCGAGAGACTCGATAGAAGTAAGCGAATCGTCATTTGAAAACCGAACAATAGTTCTATCAAAATCTTTCGGACGGTGCTCGGAGACATAACAAATATCATAAGTATATCAAAGTATCGTAGGGACCATAATTTATATCAAATCATTCCGAGTCAGCTGCCTATGAAAATCCAAGTCATTACACGTTACCAAACTTTCTACGAACATTTTTAAAGTAATCCAATTCTTTTACGAAAATTACGTACGTTCTAGACATAGGATTCTTTAGGAATAAAATTCTTTACACAATGGTTGGAATGCAAGCATATATAAGACTTAAGAACCATATAACGAATGTTACATCATGAAGCAACGAAAATCATATACATATTCGGAACGTAAGAGCGGAGTTACCCCAAGTACAATTCATGTCATACCTTAATTGCGTCTAGGACATGCCCAAAAGGGAAAAAGTAAGTATTAGCTACGCTTATCTATCCGAACTTGTTAGTCTACAATCAAGAAAATTGACATAATCATTAGATTCATCGACATATACTCGTCTTATTCTTTCAAATAAATTCATTATATTCCGCCGAAATTTAAAGACCTCCCCGTAAATACAACTCCCCCGAGAATCTAATTCGGCCAATTTAACAAACCCGAGAATTTAACTCGCCAAAATATCAATAACATTACCAACAATCATACTTACAACTTCAATAATTAGTACAATGTGCATTCTAACATTAACAACCTTTGTCATACAATTCAATTCAATCCAATTCAATTCACTTCAATTCAATTCTAACCTCACAATCTTCCAACCACATCCTTTACCTCTAAACCCATGAGTTACACTACAATTCCTTTCATACAAAAACATAAGAACCATACTCTTATTACACTAACTTCTCCAATAATCACAGACGATTTCCATTTCCCTCTAAACCACTAAATCTTCATTTAACATCATAAAACCTATTACAACAACAATTGGGATGCTAAGTAAAATTAACTCTTTCCTTCCATACAATACCCACACCCACACGGCCACAACTGCAACTTTACTCCCAAGTTACCAAACCTTCATTTTTCATCATGAAATCCATAATAACATCAACTAGAATATCAAATGAAATCAACTCGTCATAGCTTACCAAAACATCACCATTTTCGTCATAGCACTACATGCATATTTCTACGAATTCCCATCTTTCTCTATACACTACAACAACAAGCAACACTCTACATTAATTAATTCAATCTTCCTTACACAATATAATCACACACACGGCCAAAATATATATATATATATATATACACGGCCAACCTTCAACATGCAAGGTTTCATGAATTCCATCCATTGTCACACTCCACAAGATATACAAATCGTGCATAACATATGATAATGAAGATTAAACCTTACCTTTTCTTCCTAGCTTCTTCACTTAACCAAGGTGCGAAAATGACGAAACGAGCGACCCATCTTCCAAAATAACTACACCACGTTATAAAGGACCCTTGAATTAGTAGGAATACATGAAGAAATAATTTTTTTGGACAAGATTTCAAGGGGCTAAATTTTGCCCTTCAAGGCCGAACCCTCTACTCTCCCTTTTTTTTTTTTTTTTTTTTCCTCCTCTTCATTTTAACCCATGACTTAATTCCTTTCTCTCCTATATATATAGTCTCTTCCAATCATGTGAGGGGCACATGCCCTCTCTCTCTAGAAATTTCTTGAATCTATAGAAAAGATGACTTATTTTGTCACCATTTTTCATTCTTTTCTTCTTCTTTTCCCCCCTTTTTTGTCACATGGCCAATATGGCCTTTTTGGAATTTTCATGAACTCCTTTTGTGAAATTCCGGTTTTGCCCCTCAACTTTCCCAATATTACCATTTTGCCCCTAGCCTTCCACATTATTTCCATGACCCCTTTTTGTGAATTTCTCTTTGTACCCCTAGCCTTTCACAATATTCTATACCAACCATATCCACAAATAATAGTCATCGACAACTTGTACATTAAAATAGTCTTGCCGCTAATTTTTTTCCGCAAGTACCTCAAATTTTCTGAACATACAAAATGCGGGCCATAACATAAGGGTCGGGTGCCCATCACACCCTAACGGAAATTAGGGTGTGACAAATTGGTATCAGAGCAGGTTTGTCCTAGGGGTTATCTGTAAAGTCGTGTCCAGTAGAGTCCTGTTTATGGTGTGAAGCGCGCCACATTTATAAACAGGAGGCTACGGGGCATCTAGGGATTGTTGACCTTCTTTCTGTTATAGATCGTGCGATAGAGCCAAGTCACAGGAGAATGAAATTCCATATGTAAGCCTTACATACGACGGAAGGAGATAAGGGACAATATGGGAGGTCATTGCGGTGGGTATTGATGTATTTGTTCTGTTATCTGAAATCGGCAGTTCCGAATGGCTAGAATGTGATAAAAGTAGTAAGCTACGTAAGGCATTGTTAACATTTGTTGTGTCGATTTTAGGAAAGAAAAGAATGGCTTAGTAAGAACAAGGTCTGTTGAAGGATTCAAAGAAAGTCGACAATCAGCTTCACTGAAGATTATTATGTAAGAAGGGTGAGTAATCCAAACAGGCTGATACTCGAAATATTCATAAGTAACGGCGATGAAGGTATGTTCGCCACCATCGGGAATCTGGAAGTCCGGGACGGGGCGATAATCATATACATAAGTGAGAAGTGAACGTTGGGGATTTGAAGAGGGTAAAATAGTAATTGTACAAAGAAGGACGTGTTACGAGAATGTCCCAGAATCTGTAAGACCTCGATTCGGCCCAAATCATGTAATAATGGTCATGCGAGGAAGCGGACGCGATTATATCAGCGTTAAGACACTGTATTTCATTAAAGTTTCGAGGTTAAGCGTGCAAAGGTGGGGAGCAATTTCGGATGGTGACCTTCGGAAGGATGCAAAGAATCCTAAAGATTTAGCAATAAGAGACGAATGAAAAGCTAGAGTAACCTAAGGGGAAATAAGAGTATACGGGATGAATGGATATTACAAGGAGCCACATAGCACGCGACAGGCTAGACTAGAGAAGAGACAGAGAGTACGTCACGACTCTGGAATTTGGATAGGTTTGAATAGTGTTTGGAAGTATTTTGTGGGCTAGTCGACAGTAATTATATATATATATATATATATATATATATATATATATATAATGCATACGATATCCCACATGCGAATGTATTGGTGGGCATGTGATATGTGCCCCAGCGACCGGTGCTGCAGTACGGAAAGCCTCAATCGCGCAAGGGTACCGAAGTTCAGGTAACAGCAAGAATAAATGGCACAAAGGTTATAAGATAAGTTGCTGTTATTTTCCCTACTCGTTAAGGTTGGAAAGTTCCAACACAATAATGCTCAGAAAGGAAAAAGAGTGAGTAGATGAACGGCAAGGAGATCAAATACCGAAAAGAAGCGATGGGCAAAGCACGGGACTATTTGGCTAAAACTGCAAGCATAGGTACGTAAAAAAGATAAAGTGTGGTAATATGGAACAACAGAGGAGTGTGTGGAGTTTGAGAACAAATTTCAATTAGTAAGGCTAAAAGAATAGTGACCACGATAAGGAACGTGAGGTAAGAGGAAGAATGCTTGGGTCTTGCAACGATGTTAAGAGACTTAGGCCCTTGAAAGGGACATGAAGGGATAAAATAGGTAACTATGTTAATGTGGTTACCTCGTACATGGAAATGTTTTCCTAAACGGATAGATGAATTCGAGACAAGACGGGTTTGCGTACGTTTAGGGCGAGGTTTCGCGAACTTGAGTGGCCGATGCCACAAATGGCAAAAGGAAGAAGGTGCTCGAGGCGGGAAGAGACCCGAAGGGTTAAGGATGAAAGTAGAAAGGGTATACTAATGGATTAGTCGAAGGAAGGGAGAGCGTTAGGCGCGAGCAATTGGAAACCTCCTCCAATCATAGGCGTAAGGAGGGTACCTTAAGGAGTTAGCGATAGGAACCCGACTACGCACCAAGGAAAGAGTAAGGATAATGGGTCGGCACTGTTGATTTGGAAATTTAAGGTGTGGAACGAGAAATGAGGTCTGGGAGAGTTGATCTCAGAGGAAATAGAATGAAATGCAAGAACGTGTAGGGGATACCACGCGGTTATACCCTCATAAATATAGTCAAGGGTTCGGTGAGTAAAGATAAAGAGAGCGTAAACAGAAAGAATTCTATGCTAAGGGCAAAAGCGGTTGGGCGCTCGAGACACATGGATGCGCAGCTGGGATGCGAGCGTATAGTTAAGAAGAATTACAAATAAGTAAGGTAAATGGGTGCAAGAATAAATAGTAGAAGGAAAGGTAGGGGAATATTGACAAGAATGGTGGTGTAGTCAAAACTTTTGGTAAAGGTTTCGATATGTTGTGCATAGTGTAGGAAAGGAAGATAAGGAGGAAGGTATGAACGAAGGTTTCAAAGAGGACTATTGGCATATGAGGGACCCCTAAAAAGGGGGGGGGGGGAGAGCACATTATGTTAGACCTGAAAAGGAACCGTAAAACTGACAGGCTCCTGAAGTGGGAAAAATTTAGTAGCTTGGGACCAGAGTTCGAAACATGTCGGCCCGTCACAAGAATACATGGAAGAAGTAGAAACGAATTAATAATAAGTGCACCGCCTACATGAAGGGAAAGAATGGAAGATACCTTAAGGGAATGCTTCTTGCTAACATGAACTATGACACGGTTATGCCATGATTTGAATCCCTCTTGCTCCCGAATCAAGGCGTCGTACACACCCGAGTACTGCAAGATAATATGTTTAAAGGGTAACAAGAGAGTAAGAAAAAGGCTATAAGTTAAGTTCACAAAGGATAATGGAGAAAATAAAAGGTTCAAAGGATACCTCGAGTGACAATGATTATTATAACGAAAGTACCAATAAGTGGTAGTCTGGAAATTTTTGAAATAAAGAAAGAACGCAGTGTCTATGAATGAAATAAAAGAGTTCATCGGATACTAGAAAATGATGCATGAACCGTTAATTATACGGAGCATGAGAATATACGCTATGAACTTGTAAGAATCATCAATGTGACGCGATGTTCGATCGTATTTGTAAGGAATCTATACTGGAGCGCCAATACAAATGAATCGAAGACAAGTATACTTGTGTTGAGAAATGTGGGGGAAAGAAGTAACGAAAGAGTTATGGTAAGGACTCAAAGATATTGCGAACTAAGAAGTTAGGTGAACTCGGATCATAAGTCACCATAAGCACAACTGGACTGCGAAGGATAATGACTAACAAAGAAACATTACGTACACAAGTCTTCGGATAAATATTTGGAATGAAAGGTTAGAAGGGATAGTGACAGACACATGAAGAAATAGGGGAGGCAAAGAAAATAGAATACCAAAGGCCGATGATAAGCGGGACGGCAACACTGTAGCTCAGATAAGAGTAAGGAACAGCCTGTGACCATATTGGATCGACAAGTGAAGATTTTGTACCAAGGATGTAGCTTTGTTAAGGTATTGTGACGAAATCATAACAATGAGGAGATGAGCTGAGAAGGACAAGGACAGTAAGTTGGCGCAATGGATTGGGGAACCAACGACACAGAAAAAGAACTCATGAAAAGGCCAAGGAGTTTGACTATAGGAAAGACAAAAAAAAAAAAAAAAAAATGAGCTCAAAGGAAAGAACAACTACAAAGAGGAACCCCCCTCCGAACGGTTATAAACCCCATAAGATCAGTTGAACATTCGAGGACGAATGTTCTAAAGGGGAGGATGTTATGGCCCGCATTTTGTACGTTCGAAAATTCGAGTACTTGCTAAAAAAAAATTAGCGGCAAGACTATTTTAATGTACAAGTTGTCGATGAATATTATTTATGGATATGGTTGGTATAGAATATTGTGAAAGGCTAGGGGTACAAAGAGAAATTCACAAAAGGGGTCATGGAAATAATGTGGAAGGCTAGGGGCAAAATGGTAATATTGGGAAAGTTGAGGGGCAAAACGGGAATTTCACAAAAGGAGTTCATGAAAATTCCAAAAAGGCCATATTGGCCATGTGACAAAAAAGGGGGGAAAAGAAGAAAAAAATGAAAAATGGTGACAAAATAAGTCATCTTTTCTATAGATTCAAGAAATTTCTAGAGAGAGGGCATGTGCCCCTCACATGATTGGAAGAGACTATATATATAGGAGAGAAAGGGAATTAAGTCATGGGTTAAAATGAAGAGGAGGAAAAAAAAAAAAAAAAAAAAAAGGAGGGAGAGTAGAGGGGTTCGGCCTTGAAGGGCAAAATTTGGCCCCTGAAATCTTGTCCAAAAAATTATTTCTTCATGTATTCCTACTAATTCAAGGGTCCTTTATAACATGGTGTAGTTATTTTGGAAGATGGGTCGCTCGTTTCGTCATTTTCAAGACCTTGGTTAAGTGAAGAAGCTAGGAAGAAAAAGGTAAGGTTTAATCTTCATTATCATATGTTATGCACGATTTGTATATCTTGTGGAGTGTGACAATGGATGGAATTCATGAAACCTTGCATGTTGAAGGTTGGCCGTGTATATATATATATATAGTATTTTGGCCGTGTGTGTATTATATTGTGTAAGGAAGATTGAATTAATTAATGTAGAGTGTTGCTTGTTGTTGTAGTGTATAGAGAAAGATGGGAATTCGTAGAAATATGCATGTAGTGCTATGACCGAAAATGGTGATGTTTTGGTAAGCTATGACGAGTTGATTTCATTTGATATTCTAGTTGATGTTATTATGGATTTCATGATGAAAAATGAAGGTTTGGTAACTTGGGAGTAAAGTTGTAGTTGGCCGTGTGGGTGTGGGTATTGTATGGAAGGAAAGAGTTAATTTTACTTAGCATCCCAATTGTTGTTGTAATAGGTTTTATGATGTTAAATGAAGATTTAGTGGTTTAGAGGGAAATGGAAATCGTCTGTGATTATTGGAGAAGTTAGTGTAATAAGAGTATGGTTCTTATGTTTGTATGAAAGGAATTGTAGTGTAACTCATGGGTTTAGAGGTAAAGGATGTGGTTGGAAGATTGTGAGGTTAGAATTGAATTGAAGTGAATTGAATTGGATTGAATTGAATTGTATGACAAAGGTTGTTAATGTTAGAATGCACATTGTACTAATTATTGAAGTTGTAAGTATGATTGTTGGTAATGTTATTGATATTTTGGCGAGTTAAATTCCTCGGGTTTCTTGTTGTTAAATTGGCCGAGTTAGATTCTCGGGGAGGTTGTATTTATAGGGGAAGTCGCCGAAATTTCGAATATAATGAATTTATTTGAAAGAATAAGATAGTATATGTCGATGAATCTAATGATTATGTCAATTTTCTTGATTGTAGACTAACAAGTTCGGATAGATAAGCGTAGCTAATAAGGCGTGGCACAGGTATGTAAGGCTTACTTTTTCCCTTTTGGGCATGTCCTAGACGCAATTAAGGTATGACATGAATTGTACTTGGGGTAACTCTTACGTTCCGATTATGTATATGATTTTCGTTTGCTTCATGATGTAACATTCGTTATATGGTTCTTAAGTCTTATATATGCTTGCATTCCAACCATTGTGTAAAGAATTTTGTTCCTAAAGAATCCTATGTCTAGAAACGTACGTAATTTTCGTAAAAAGAATTGGATTACTTTAAAATGTTCGTAGAAAGTTTGGTAACGTGTAATGACTTGGATTTTCATAGGCGGGCTTTTAATGATTTGATATACGACTATGGTCCCTACGATACTTTGATATACTTATGATATTTGTTATGTCTCCGAGCACCGTCCGAAAGATTTTGATAGAACTATTGTTCCGGTTTTCAAATGACGATTCGCTTACTTCATTGAGTCTCTGAAAAATGGTTTATGTGCATATGGTTTCTCACTACTCTGCTCGTGCCAGCCTCAATATGTCCTTCTTGCGTCCGGGCCGGGCATGTATTCGGCACCTCATTGCATTGTTCACGCGTCCCTCACCCCGGAGGGCCGGGGGCACGTTATATTTATGCGTCCCTTGCTAGCGGGGCCGGGGCACGTATTATGATGTGATGTTATGGGGGAGGTGGCCAGGATGGTACATGATGATTCCCTTTTACCGCGTCCCTCGTTAGAGGGCTATAGCACGTTACATATACATGCATATAATATGATTTTACTACCGCGTCCCTCACTAGAGGGCCGGGGCACGTTACATGCATACATGATGATTTTATGGGAACGACATGCATGATATATGTTTTCAAAGGCAAGTCTTACGTTTTATTTTACATTTTTTTATTTCAGTATAATCCCGCTTTTTGTATTTCATGCTTTACATACTCAGTACATATTCCGTACTGACCCCCTTTCTTCGGGGGCTGCGTTTCATGCCGCGCAGGTACCCTAGATGAGTTGAAGACATTAGCAAAAGACGTTCCAGCGGGATTGGCGAGCTCCACTTCCTCCGGAGTGCAGCCGAGTCAGAGCATTATGATGCGGTTACATGTTCCATGTTAGAGACTTTGCAGACAGTGTCGTGGGTATAAGATGCCTCGGTTCGTAAGCGGCTATATAAGACGAGGTGTTGTTATGTATTGTATTACAAGTTCCGTATGTTTCTATATGTTACGATTCTCTTTGCTTCGAAAAAAGGTAGAAAGCATATTATTCTTTGAAAAACTTTCATTATGTATTTGTGTCATAATTTGAGAGCCAGCGGGATTGTGAGTATTATGCGAGTCTGCGGGTTCGCTCGGTCCTAAATAAGGGTCGGGTGCCCATCACACCCTAACGGAAATTAGGGTGTGACATTCCGTTCTCGACTTCCCGATCCACTATAGTGATGAACACACCTTGATCGCCATGTCTTACGATTATTCGACTATCGGCCCTTAAATTTTCGCTTACCGCTATTAAATGACAATCATACAGTAAATACACATACATAGAACAAATCCCATTAAGTACTCATATACGTAGACGAGCGGTCTCCACCGATCTGGTGGGCTATAGGGCGAAGTGTACTCCTCCTCGTCATCCCCCGCGTCTAAATCCGAGGAATCTAGGTAGCCCGGCAGCTCCTGGTTCACCGACGGCCAGGATAAGGGGCTAGAATAGTCTGTAACGCTCACTGAGGAAGCCGGCTAACATAGTGCTCCACCGTCGGAGCAAGCGGCACAACCTCGGGAAGCTCCTCCCCCGGCGCCCCCGCTCGAATACTCGGACGGGTCCGTGTCATAGTCGCCCTCGGGGTCCTCCACCGGGGGTCGAGGACTCGTGGGGAATCGTCGCGGGCAGATCCTCCGAGGGATCCGTCTCAATGGCCGTAGTAACCAAGGCTTCTCCCCGCTAGGCCCCACCTCCTCACCGGGGGTCAAACACTCCGGGGGGATCGTAGCGGGATCCTTCCGAGGGATCGCCCTCGATAGAATAGCCGGGGGTCCTCCGACCGGGCCCCGGAGCCTCGAGGTCCGGAGTAGATACTACAGGGCCTTATTAGCACCCCCCATCATCGGAAGTCGGCCTCTTCATTTCTTGTCAATACGTGCCTACACGGGAAAAGGTGTCGAAGTGATCTCCCTAGACTCGGCTCTATCGCACGATCTAAGATCGAAGAAAAGATAACATCCTAAATGCCTCGTAGCCTCCTGTTTATAGATGTGGTGCACAACACACCGATAAACAAGACTCTACTAGACACGGTCTGTGGACATTCCGAGGACGAACCGCTCTGATACCACTTCTGTCACGACCCAACCCCGTGGGCCGTGACTAGTGCCCGGATTGGGCACCCAGACACACTCACAAATCCGAGTTGCAAACAGATGACTTATACACACACAATTATCAAACGCTGTCTCAGATTATATCAAACACATCCACGAATATAACAGAAGCCGACAAGGTTGTGTTTTAAATTTTTTATAATTTCCAGAAAAATTTCGGTAGAGTTTCCTTTGTTTTACGGACTATCCAAATAACCCTGCACGCAGAAAATACCAACAAATGCCACACAGGGCCAACAAAACAATATATATACGTATGCGGGCCGACAAGGCCGCCATGGCGGGTGAAACCGCCCAACACACACATCATACAAGTCTAATCGAACGGACTGGGCACAACCCACACACATACATATCCACAGACCTCTAAAGAAACTGACAGAATCATATGACGGTACAGGGCCCCGCCGTACCCTTGAACAAATATATACAATGCAACGAACGAATATATACCAAAAGTAGGCTCCGAAATAAGCGGGAGCACTAAATAGCGAGTAAGGGGTGTCCTAGACCTAGAGGATCACCAAACGGCGTGTGTCCGTGCCGCGGGCATGAAACGCAACCGAAGAAAAGGGGTCGGTACGAAATATGTACCGAGTATGCAAAGCGAGAGAATGTAGTGTACAATCGAGTCACAATCGAAATGGAGGTACGTAAAGTAAATGCATTTCCAAAATATCAAAATGTTATTTCAAAAAATATAAATCATGCATAGGGCACGGAAATATGGTCGCCCGCCTGTCGATGGCGCCATAACACAGCATAACACTAGAAGGTTTCAAATCTCCGAATCCCCGTCACATATCACAACACAGCATAACGCCAAACACAGCATAACGCCCAATATAAGCGGAACCCGGCCCTCGAGCGAGGAGGTCGGTGAACCATAAACACAGCATAACACCGGAGTATATCTTAATGCGCACGACAACACAACCGGCCCGGGAACCGGCGAACGATATCATAGTAGTAGGCACGAGCGGAGTAGTGAGTAATCATATGCATAAAAATCAATGTCATAAATCCAAAAGATAAGTAAAATAGTCATATTGAAATCGGAATAATAATTATTACATATTCTTTCAAAAGTTATCGAAATTACAAAAAGGGCGTCGCGGGACCCACGGACGGGGGTAGACCCGAGCTGGGTCCGCCTATGGAAAAGCATACTCATTCTATATCATACAATCTCCTACGGAAATTTCAAAGCAATCCGAGCTTTTCTGTGAAAGTTATGAGCGTTTGAAATTCTAGAATCGTTTAAGAACAAACTTTAGAAAAAAATCAGCTTTTAAGTAACCTTTGCAACTTACTAATTCTAAGGACATAAGGATCAATTTTATGACTTATTAACACAAGAATACCAAGGAACAATTGCGGATCATAAACATGCTCGGATTGCGAGAATAGAGTTTCCTCGAGGCTCGTACCATAGCCTATTTTAACTAAGACATGCCAAAAGAAAAGGTTGCTTTACATACCCCAAACGCTCTCCAATATAATCCAAACTCAAGATAAATCCAACCTACGATTCGGGCTGCCCAAGGTCTACAAACAAGTCACAAAATGCCAAACATTAGCTAAAGACTTTTTAGGCATTAAATTCCAAATTTGCCCTTAATTCTACGAAATTTAGCAAAGCATTTCCCCGTAAATAGGCCACCCGAGAATTTAACTGCCAAATCAATCAACAATAACAACAACAATCCAACCTAGCAACATCAAAACCCAACTGGAAGGCAATACAACAATAATAGTTCTCTTTTCCATCATTCAACAACATTCATAAATTCAATTCAATGGCTTACCTTTAAGCCAACATCGACGCTTATGCATTGAAATACTAACCCGAATCCATACCAACAATACTTAAATACATTCTAAGCAATCCATACAACATTTCCAACAATCCAAATTTTTCTCCAATTTGGCCGAGAACAGCCCCCAAAACCCGAGAACCTCACTTAACCCATTCCTCATTTTCAAATCATGATTTGCATCCACAATTCACATTCTAACAATGCTATTCTCATCAATATACAATTTACATTAAGTGTACAACAACCTCCAAATCAGTCCGCAACAATCACAACATCAATTTGAGTTATAAAATATTCATCTCTAACATAGAATTCATAACGACGACGACTAAAACATTAAGCGATATTCATTCGTTCATTGTCATATAATGTTACCCATTTTCGGCTAGCACACCAACAAACACATATGGATGATTCTCAATCATTCCTTCACCTTACAATGATCATAATAAACTAACTAGGCATTAATTCATAGTTTCAACACAACACAACACACACCCATTTGCACGGCTCAAGCACCACACACACAACTCACTTCCAACATTTCATATTTCATGATTTTCCTCCATTGTAACATACTACAACAAGCATACAACCTTCATAATACTTAGACAAGATCAAATCTTACCTTTCCTCTTCAAATCCACCATAGGCTAGGGTTTCCAAAGATGAAAAATTAGCGGGTTGATCGCTCCAACGACACTTCCACGCTACTTAGGGACCTCAAAATAGTGGTTTTACACCAAGGAATTAATTTTGGAAGAGCTAGAAATGGGAGTGGATTTTTGGGGCTGTTGGCCGAGAGCCTCCAAGGAGAGGTCTTCAACTTCCCTTTTTTTTTCTAAGTGTTAAGTGAAGGGAAATAACTAGTGGTCATCCTTTTTAACTAGTGCAAGACTTAGTCAAGGGTTCATGGCCCACTCCATGTGTTGGATCAATTAAAAGATGACACAAAAATTGTGTGGGCACCACTAATGCCACATCGCCAAGGGCCAAATAATTCATGGTTTCCAACTTCCAATTTTATCACTTTTGGTCCCAAATTCTCCTAATTATTCCATACAACAAATTCATGCACAACTTATATCTCAAAATAAAATCGAAGGTCAAAAATCCCGACTTTTATATCCCGGAATAGTTTTGTCCTCAACTTATCATAATTAATCCGGATTGTTCCAATATACACAAATACGGGTTCTAACATAGTCCCTAAGAAATATAGCTATGGATAGAGTCTGTCTCCCTGGCCACCTGCGGGCATGACGCAGCGTCCACAAACAAAAGGACGTCAGTACGAAGAATGTACTGAGTATGTAAAGCATGATCAATATCAGTATGAAAGCATAATAGACAACATATGAAATAACGAATGATGGGAGATAATAGCATCATCATCATAGCACTTACTTGCTTTCTATAGAGACGTTCCATTTCTATTGCGTATTCGTGTACATACATCCATATCCCCACTCATTTACCTTTCTTGTCCATATTTCCATTCATACTCATGTTCATATCATATACATTGCATATACATAGCCTTTACTTAGCATTTACATATACTTAACATATTCGTACTCATAGTGATGTCATATACATAGCATTCATATAGCATACCCGACCACGAAGGTTCGGTTTTTCACATAGCTGGCCCTACCGATGCTCGAGTGTCATACCCAGTCCTACCAAGGCTCGGGGTTTTTCGTACCCAAGCTGAGTGGTGAGCGCGCATATATATATATATATATATATATATATATATATATATATATATATATATATATATATACATATTCACTATATTCTACGGCCATATAAGCTCGTGGTTCACAATAGCCACTCATGGGCACATATACATATAAGCTCATAATTATCTTTAGCCTTTTTACTATAGTCATTCATTACAGTCTATCCTTAGAGGATTACTCGTCGTATAAGAAGCTTAGTACAATCGTATCATATCTAGAATCATAAGCTTAGTAGCTTTTAGAGGTGGGATCGTTAGAGAACATCATAGGCTCATAGAAGGATAAATATTTGGCCAAAGAACCATGCCTTATGAAAGAAGGGTTAGCCTCACATACCTTTCCATTCAACTATTCTATCACTTGCTCGTGCTTCTTCAATGCTCACGTTTCTACCTTCATTAAAGTGCATACTAACATTAGAGAATCGATAGCTTAGCATTCATGACTAAAGCTAGGGAAAATTGGACGGCATCTCCTTTATTTGTACAAATTCCTCCATATCATATATCAACTCCCAAACATCAATAATAACATTCACAATACCATCACAATAGCCTTTATTCAACTACATAATCCTTACTTCTCAATTTGCTTCAATTCATCCATATTCATGGCCATATCACACCATTACGTTAATTCATATACAATGTCTATTCCATAATCTCAATATCATTTATAACATGATTATATTCATAATGTATCAAGAATCATAACTCATTCTAAACATCTATTCAAAAGTGACACTATTCCCACATTCATGACCCATTTCTATATTCTTTTGCAATCCATGTGTTTCAACTTTCAAATACCTTAAATAAAATGGATATGTCATAAAACTTACCTTAGATGGTTTAGGATTGAACCTTGGGTGCAAATACCTCACTTGAGCAAAACCCTAGTTTTTCCTTCACTTGAATTCCTTATTTTTGATGAACTTTAATGGGCTTTCTTACTTTGGATTCACTTGGTTTGATGATAAGAACCTTTGATTTCCCTTGGATCCTTGTTAATGAAATGTATATAATGTTCTAGAGACTTTAGAGAGAAGTGGGGAAGTGTTGGAATGAAATAATGAAGTTGGGATCACATTTAAAGACTTGGAATATTTTCGGCCGTCGGGAGTTCCACGGACTCTTCCACGGTCCGTGGAACATGGTGTTGTCCGTGGTTCTGGTCGTGGTTCACCACCAGCCAGCCACCATCTCTGCTGGCAGCTCCACGGTCCATGGAACATTCTATGGTCCGTGGAACATGGCCGTGAAACTCACAGTTTCACCGAAGTTGTTCTCGTAGCCTCGTTTGATCTCCAATCCTTATGGAACCTTCTTAGCACTTGTTTATCACTTCATTAACAATCTAAGGGGAATTATAACTCTTCCCCAAAACATCATTAAGTTGTCATCAACTTGCTACTCATAAATGTCACCTCTTCTCGGTCATATTTCTCCCAAAATCTTAACGAGGCCACTTTTTTTTTTAAGCCTCGTCTTTATCTAATATGGAATGGGTATTTCATCATCGTTAACTTTTCGTCACTTGAATATCATTTCGGGAGATCCTATAGGATCCCCAATACTTTTTCGAACATCGAGACATGGAAAATGGATGGGGCTCCAAATGGGGGAGGTGATCTAATTGAAAACTCGGCCCACCTTGCGCACAATTTCAAAGGCCCAATGTGGGGACTTAATTCCCCCTTTTGAAACCTAAGCCTTTCTTTGGGCGCATTTTCAAGAATACCTAGTCTTTTTCGGAACTTTATGCCCCTTACGATTATCCCAGGACTTTTCCACTTTTGGGGGCAATAACCGATCTTGTATGACTTAACTTTCTTAGCTTCTTGGACCAAGTCTGTATCAATTTACCCTCTTGTTCAAACCACCCAATTGGGGGTCTACACTTTCGCCCTATAAACTTATAGGTGCCATTTGAAAGCTAGGTATAACTATTTTTGTAAGAAAATTCAATAGTGGAAAGTTCCCAAAATTATCCCAAAAACAACATGCATGCCCCTAACATATCCCCCATCCGAAGGTCGTTGGTTACCTTGTCGTGGATGAAATGCCGTGCTAAGATTCACATGAGTCCCCAAACCCTCTTGGAAGGCCTTCCAAAAATTTGCGAAAGAATTTATCGGAGATATAAAAAACAAGAAGTCGCACATCAAAAATGAGCTTTGCTAATCTTCCTACATACGTCGTTTTGGGGAAAAAATGGGACCTTATCAACCTTCGGATTATTCTGGGCCTTCTTAGTTTACCAAATCGAACCCCAACGGTGACCTGCATTTCGTATCAGCCTCTAGGTGCCATTTGGATAAGGGGGGTAGCTATTATTATAAGCAAATTAACAGGGCAAAGATCGCCCCCTGAAATCAATAACACGGGCCCAAAATCTTCCCGCGAATAGTACGCTCCTTTTTTTCCCTCGGGCGAGGATGAAATGTACTAAACTCCCGTGTCCCCAAACCTTCCCGAAATGATCTCCCGGTTGGGGTATGGGCACCTCTGTCGGAGATAATAGATAGGGGAAGGAAGTCCACTTTCTACATATAATGGGTAATCCTAAAATTTAATAAGTAGTCGGGGAAAGAAAGGGGGTTTTTGTCCCCCATCAACGATAAATATGGGGTCATACTTGTGGGTTCGAGGGAAACCCCTAATAAAATCCATATTGATTATCTCCCACTTCTAAGTCGGAATCTCAGTCTCTGCAACAACCAGCACAGACACGATTGTCGATCTTAACTTTCTTTAGCGATTTGGGCATTGAGAAACGAACTGCGCTATATCGCTTTTTCATACAATCCACGGTATAAGCATCTGAGGTCATGATACATCTTCGTCGACCCTGGATGAACGAATAATGGGCATAATGTGTCTCGCCCATAACACACGCGCTGCGGCTCATGACATCGGTACACATGTCCCCTTTTTGTGCTTAAAGTAATACTCGAAACCGGATGTAATCTCGAATGGAGTCTTCTCACTTTCGAGGGCTGTGTCTGCGCGCTCTTGTCTTCAGAACGGGATCCTCGTACGACGTCGCTTTACTTCTTCCATAATAGAGGATTCAGCCATCTCTCGGGCGAGAAATCCGGGTGCCCCTCCCGAGAATGGGCCAAACGGACTCCAAGACTAGCTAGGCGATGGATTTCAAGAACCATTTCTTTCTTTTCGGATAGCCGTCGCGGCGCACCTATAGACTTACTGATGCGTCTTGCTACAACATTAGCTTTCCCGGATGATATATAAAATATCGACATCGTAGTTCTTCGTGACTCTAGCCTCCTCATATGCCGCAAATTCGACTTTTAGGATTTCTTTGCATTTCTGCAAGTACGAGCACTTATATGGTGCCATCTGGATCGGAGTGGTAGCTATTATTATAAGTAAATTCAACTAAAGTGGCAAATGATCGTCCCGGCTACCTCGAAATCAATAACACGGTACGCAACTATCTTCCCGGCGTCGAATAGTGCGCTCGGCTGTCGTCGAGCCCAGTGAAATCTTATTACTAAGACTCACCTGTGTCCCCAATCAGCTACGAAATGATCTCCGGAAGTTGCGCGTGCGGGCACCTCGTCGGAGATGATAGATATGGGAACTTCGGTGAAGTCTCACTATCTCCTTAATATATAATCGGCATAATCCTCGGTGAATAAGTAGTCTGGGAAGGAAATGAGTGATTTTGTCGGCTTATCACGATAACCGTATGAGTCATACTTCGTGCAGGTTCGAGGTAAGCACGTAATGGGAAGTCATATTGATTATCTCTCACTCCAAAAAGTCGGAATCTCGAAATCTCTGCAATAACCCGCCGGGCTTCGATGCTCGATCTTAACATAACGCCCCGATTTGGGCATTGAAAACGAACTACTGCTATGTCCTTTTTCATGCAATCGCATCGTAAGCATACGAGGGTCATGATACATCTTCGTCGATACTGGATGAACGAATAATGGATAATGTGTCTCGCCCATAACACATGTCGCCCGCGGCCCGTCAATTACACATAATGTCACTTACTTTGTGTAGTAATACTCCGTCGGATGTAATCTTGAATGGGGCCTTCTTTTCGAGGGTTGTGTCCTCGTCTCCTTGACGTCGCTTTTACTTCTTCCACAATAGAGGATTCGGCCATCTCTCGGACGAAATCCCGGTGCCTCCGAGAATCGGCCAAACGGACTCCAAGACTAGCTGGGCGATGGATTTCACGAACCATTTCTTTCTTTTTCGATGGCACGTCCGCCCCGAGGCTTGTTATACCCAGCGTTTTCGAGCATGAGTTTGACATGTACCTCATCGTAGTAATGAGATGTTTTGAAAGGCACAAGCCATGGAAAGTACGTAACAACGAAGAAAAAGGGTGAATTACGATCTCGTAAGTCGTAATCGGAAAAGAATATTTTGAAACACGGGAACCTGGCCGTTATTAGTTTAATAAGTGATAAATATCATGTATGGAGAATTTCGGAATATTTCGGGATTGAAGCAAATTGAAGAAAATAAGTTCGACGAAAATTTGAGAAACGCGGGACGGATTTTAGTTAACTTTGGACGCATATCTCATAGTATATGTGGAGTTTTAAGGTGGTTTAAAGTCCTAAAATGAAGTTCGTCGAGTCTAGTTTGTGTCACAACCAACCGTTCATTGATAGGACATCGGAGTGAATAGACGTTACAAGGCGAAAGGCTGTCGACGCGAGAAGCAGTATTCCCGCGGCACAGCCACCAATTACGCCTACGATGATGCTTCTACGATAATGTAGCTACGGTAAAACCGACTTCACGGTCCGTTTTAAGGGTTAAAATCTCATTTTTTCATCAAAACTTCCAAAAATTTCCAGGAAAAATTTCGCTTAACAAAGGGAGCAATATACGTATGCGACAATTGAGGATTTTTGGTGATTTCAAGTAATGAAGTACCAATGAAAGTCAGAGCGGCGTATATGAAATCCCCACGGCTATAATTTCATTTTGGAATTAGAGGAGCATGGGAACAAGAAAATGTTGAAGAAAGGTAAGTTTTAATCCTCTTTTCACATGTTATGGATGGTTTATATGTGTTGTGGTGTGTGGAAATTCATGAAATATAGGTATGTTGAAGTGAAGCGTGTAGGTGTTGGTTATGTTGGAGTGATGAACTAATTTTTATTTAATATTTTGGTTGTTGTTGATATGGATTCCATAATGAAAATGATGGTTTAATGATTTAAATGGAAGTTGGAGTCGTTTGTAAGTTGTTAGAGAGATAATGTGATTTTAATATGGTTTAGGAATTTATGTGAATAATATTGTTAACGTACGGATTATTGGTGAAGTTTATGAATTTGGAAGGAAGAAATATGTTATGGTTGTTCATGTTGAGTTGGGAAGGTTTCGGGTTCTATGGCATATTATTTGGATTGTTTGAATATTTTTGTGGATTGTTGGAAATGTTATTGAATCATGTTTGAATGGTTTTGAGTTGGTATTTGAACGTGTGAGCAATGATATTGAATTGATTATATATGTTGGTTTTGAACGTAATTGGAATGTCGTCGCATTGTGCGAAAGAAGGTTGTTGATGATAAAGTGCGTTTTGAATAAATGGTTGATGTTGTTAGAATGTTTGTTGGTATTGTTGTTGATGAATTTGGCCGAGTTAAATTCTCGGGGTTGTTGCGTTATATGAAATGCGCAAAATTCTGTAAATAAAGTGCAAACTTGGAATTGGATCTCTCGATGCTTATGACTAATGGTTAATGCATAATGACCTTATTGTAGATTTTGAGAAGCGAGACTTGAGTTTGGATTAGCTTAGGAAGCAATCGAGGTATGTGAAGCTTACCACTTCTTTTCTTTTGGCATGTCTTAGACGGGATTAAGGTATGACATGATTTGTGTCTCGGGGTAACTCCATTCTTAAGTTTCGAGTATATGTTTGTGATTTTGTATTTGCTTTTGATGTTGGTATCCTTAGTATGGTCGGGCTATGGTTCGTATGTCTTTGATATGATTGAGTTTGAAATGTTGTGTAGCGATTCTTATATGTTTCTTAATATTCGTGTCCTTAATGCGGTCGAGTTATGATCCTTACGTCTTTAGTATGATTAAATTTCTAAGGTTGCAAAAGAGTTATATTTTTCAAAGAATTTTGTTTCAAAAAGAGTTTTGTTTTCAAAAAAATATGTTCTAAACGATTTCGAAATACGAATAGTAACTTTCAGAGAGAGCTCGATCGCTTTGATTTCTTCGCAAATGATTTCATGACGAGTAAGGACTTAAATTTTTATAGGCGGGCCGGATTGGGTTGACGCTCGTCAGTGCGGTCCGCCGACTTTTCTATATGTCGGTTTTAAATGACCTATTTTTTTTAAAGGGATTTAATACGACCACTTTTAGATCCCAAGCATGATTATTTATTTATCTGTCGAGTTGGAAATAAGGATTTTATGCCCGTGATTTTGATACGTAACAACGGTTTCGAAGTTTGGTTTGATATGTCCCGAGCGAGATTCGGGGGAGAAAACTTGATTTGACTATGGTTTTGGATTTTCAAAAAAGAGGGTTCGTTTTGATCACTCGGTTGAGTCTGTGTTGATGATGTACGATATGCGTGTGGTCACTTACGATGTACGCTCGTGCGTTCGTGGTTACCTCTTTCCATAGGATCCGTAGGTATATGATCGTGCGCACTATGATATACTACGGTGTTATCTTGTGTTGTGTGGCGCCGGATAGGGTGGCGACCACGTTACGTATGCCGGGTCTATGGACCGCATTTGGTATGTGATGATGTATGATGATATGATGAGTTTGTTCACCGATGGTGGGGCGAAATGATGAGGCAAATCCCCGTCGGTTAATGTTATTTCATATGACGGATTATGATGCGTTTCGGTATGAGTAAGTATGATTTGTGTGTCGGATGTAAGTACTTTGGTATTTGGGTTTTAATACTCACTTTCGCCCACTTAGGTTATGATTTCATTTTACGTATGCTATGCTTTACATACTCGGTACGTAACGTATTAAAGTGCGCATTTCTTCCGGGGGGCACGTTTCGTGCCACGCGGTACCCGCGGATGAGTAGGTGATGTTAGCGAGAGAAGATGTTCCGGTTTGGATTGGCGAGTTCCGTATTGTCTTCGGAATGCTGGGGTCAGGAGTGCTTGTATGGTATGCGAGATGTTAGTAGAGACTTTGCGGTGTGGTGTATGATATGTCGGAGTCTGTTTTGTAAGCGGCTATGTAGTAGGTGTGTTTGTATGCATTACGCTACACGTGTGTTTGACGGCTATATAAGTAGAAGTACTATTGTGCCTTATATTACGGTTTTTCATACGGTACAGATTTTATTTGATTTGAGAAAAAAAACGAAAGGCATGTTTGTTTCGAAAAAATTTTCATTACGTGCGCATGTTATTTTTTGTCGGCCCCGTATGGTTAAGGTATTACGATAGCTAGCGGGTTCGCTCGGCCCACTAAGAGTAGAGGGTCGAATTGCCCATCATACCTGTCGGAAATTAGGGTGTGACAAAGGTACATGCCCGTAGACTTGCAGGCGGTGCATCTGCTACAACATTAGCTTTCCGGGATGATATAAAATATCGACATCGTAGTCCTTCGGCGACTCTATTACCTCATGCCCCGCATAATTCGACTCTTTTGGATTTCTGCATTTCTGCATACGAGCCTCGTATGGTGCCATGCGGATTTTGGAGTGGTAGCTATTATAAGTAAATTCAACTAGTGGCAAATGATCGTCCCGATACCTACGCGAAATCAATAACACGGGCCGCAACATATCTTCCGGCCGTGCGAATATTGTGCTCGCTTTGTCCCGTCGGAGGCCCCGAGATGAAATCGTACTAAGACTCACTGTGTCCCCCGATCCTTCTGAAATGATCTCCAGTTAGGCTGTGAGCTGGGCACCTGTCGGAGATGATAGATATGGGAACTCGTGAAAGTCTCGCTATCTCCTTGTATAATGCGCTCAATCCTAAATTTGGACAAGTAGTCTATTTGGAAGGAAATGGGGTGATTTTTTGTCGGCCTATCAACGATAACCCATATGGAGTCATACTTTCGTGCGGTGTGAGGTAAGCACGTAATGAAGTCCATATTGATTATCTCGGCTTCTAAGTCGGAATCTCCGTCTCCTGCAATAACCCGCCGGGCTTCTGATGCTCGATCTTAACCTGCTGGCAATTTGGGCATTGAGAAACGAACTCTGCTATGTCCTTTTTCATACCATCCCACTAGTATAAGCATGCGGGGTCATGATACATCTTCGTCGACCGCTGGATGAACGGAGAATAACGGGCATAATGTGTCTCGCCCAGCCGCAACTGTCGCCGCGGCCCGCAACGTCGGTACACGTAATGCGCACGTGTCGTAATACTCCCGTCGCGTGTAATCTCGAATGGGGCCTTCTCTTTTTCGAGAGGCTGTGTCTGTCTTGTGCTAGAATAGGATCCTCGTGCGCGTCGCTTTACTTCTTCCACAATAGAGGATTCGGCCATCTCTCGGACAGAAATCCCGGTGCCTCCAGAATCGGCCAAACGGACTCCAAAGACTAGCTGGCGATGGATTTCACGAATCATTTCTTTTTTTTTC
>NC_081349.1:667506-672132 GCF_029784015.1 Lycium ferocissimum | reverse complement strand
AATGTTCACTGTTTGTCGAGATGTCGACAAAGTGATGTCAGGATTGAGTCATTTGTGGATTTTAAAAGAGTATGTATTTTAGATGATTTGAATTGGTTTTAAAGTACTTATTTAATTGAAAGTTTTCATAATCGTTATAAAGATAATGATTTATTTAGAAAAGTTTCATGTTTTTAAAAGTTTTTGAAATGACAGGTTTTGATAGAGAGAATGTTTAAAGGTTCGCTCGACTCTGATGAGAGTCGGGTGCCCATCATGTCATACCATTGTTAGGGTGTGACACTATTAGTGTGGCGCGCAACACACCATAAACAAGACTCTACTAGACACGGCTCGTAGACACTTCCTAGGACTCGAACTCGCTCGTGCCACCACTTTTGTCATGACCCGAATTAGGGGTCATGACGGTACCCGAGGTTAACCACCAAGCACCGCCGTACCATTACCCATCGTACACATCAAGCGTTCATTCATTAATCTTATACTCAAATCATAGGAAAACCATTTCTCACTTTGAACATAATTACCTTTATATACATAAGCCCTTCGGCTATCAAAATAATATACATACAATAAAGACATCGTGAGACCATACTACCCACACATACGCATCTACGAGCCTCTACTAGAGTACTAGACATATGGACGGGACAGGACCCCGTCATGCCCAAAACATATATATATATACACAAAAGACTAAATCAATGGCACCTCCGGAATAATGGGGTACTCTCAAAGTCTGCTAGTAGCTCCTACGAGTCTGGATCACCTCCCTACCTATCTGTGGGCATGAACACAGCGTCCAAAAAAAACGGACGTCAGTACGAACATTGTACTGAGTATGTAAGGCATAAATGAAATGAACATAATAAAGAAATCATAAGACATAAGATGAAGATACAACCCGCGTAACTTGCGTGGTGGTGGATACATTTCACACATATATCATATATAATCGTAGTACATGTATCATCATAGCGCATACATCATCGTATCATATATATATATATATATATATATATCATCATCGTTAACCCGCATCCGGGTAACCATCATATGCCGCCCACTAGTGGTGTCATGCCCGGCCCTCTAGGCTCGGTGTAAACATAGCCCCGCGCGCTAGCGGTGATACGCGGTTATTTAGGCACGGTGGAATCGTATGCAGCCCGCCTTCGCGGTGACATGCCCAGCCATTTAGGCACGGTGTAAGCGTATCGTTATATGCTCGTCGTAAACTTAACATTATCATACATTGTATAGGCATACCATAAGCTTAGCATCATTATACATTTATCATCAACATACATTAGAACTTGAAGGCAATTATGGCTATGTCGGGGTGACATAAGGTCGTGAACCCCCGATCACATTATAGAGTGATCATAATCATTATATCTCACCCTGAGGGGACTAACATTTTAAGGTGAGTGTACACAAGAAAAGCATCTACGGTACCATATTTAGGATAATTAACCTCATGGACATCGTATGTTACTCTAGGATTCTTTATACTTAAATTCATCATCATCATTATCATGCTCGTATCGTATCTCCTTTCTTTATTATCTGCGTATGTAGCTCTTTATAGTGATGGACTCATAGTTTTCTTTATTTAGGAAGATCATGGGAAAATAGGAAGATTTATGCCATAGGAGTCATGCCTTAGGAGGAAAGGATTAGCCTTACATACCTCTTTCGTTTAGCTATTCTATCGTTTGATCGTTCTCCTTCAATGCTCGCGTTTCTACCTTCAAGAAAGTTCGTATTAACATTAGCTAATCGATTATAAGAACATGCTTACTAAGGCTAGAGAAAATTGGGCAGCATTTCCTTTGTTTATACAACTTTCCTCATATTACATATCAACTCCTAAACGTCCATAACAACATTCACAATATCATAAGCAACAATCATCATTCATCTATGTTATCCACATTTCGCAATTTCACTTTAATTCCTCCATAATCATGGTCATAGTTCACTATTGCGTTTTCTCACATATAATACTTATCCCATATTCTAAATGTCACTTATAGCATACTTACAATCACAACATATCAATATTCATGACTCATTCCAAACTACTACTCAAAATGTCACTATCCTCACATTCATGACCCATTTTCTATGTCCTTTTACAATCCAAGTCTTTCAACCTCTCATTACCTTAAACAACATGAAAAGATCATAAAACTTACCTTAGATAGTGTAAGAATAAACCTTGAGCAGAGATACTCCTCTTACACCGAAACCCTAGCTTCACTTCTACTTATATTCCTTGTCTTGGATGAACTCTAGTGAGCTTCTTACACTTAACTCTCTTGGTTTGATGAAGTTGATCTTGAATCTCTCTTGAGTTCTTATGGAAGAGGTGTGTGGAACCCTCTAGAAGCCTTGAGAGAGATGAAGAAGTGTGGGAAATGAAATTAGTGAAGTGGGAACACATTTATATAATTGAACTTAACTCAGCCCGTCGAGACTTCCACGGACGCTTATACGGTCCGTATAACATTGCACGGCCCGTATAAGTGGTCGTGGTTCATCTCTGCTGGGTGTTATACGGACTGTATAATGTTATACGGATCGTATAAGTCGGTCGTATAACCCATTTTTAAATGATCTCGGAAGTCGTTCGTTTGATCTCCAATCCTTATGGAACCTTCTTGACACTTGTTTAACACCTCGTTAACAATATAAGGGACATTATAACTCTTCTCCCAGACATCATTAAATCATCGCTAACTTATCACTTGTAAATCCTTTCCAATTCGTAACGTATACCTTGCCTTTCTTAGCAAACTTTCTTCTCTTACTTCGAATGCCTTTGAAATCTCAATTAGGATCATCAAGTGCTATCTCTTACTTATCGAAACATCATATACTTCGTGCCCTTCGCTAGTCTATTCACTGTACATGAACAGAAAATTTTTTCGGGGTTTAACACTTGTACACGAGGTAAGACACTCTCTGCCTTAACTTTCTCCAACAAGCATCCTTCTCTCCTCAAATGTCTTTGTAATCATAATTAGAATCGCTAAGCACCCCTTCTTACTTGTAGGAACACCATATACGTCTTAACCTGCATTAGTCTATTTACCGCACAACGACATAAAATTTTCTGAGGTGTAACACTTCCCCTCCCCTCCCCCCCTTAAAAACATTCGTCCTCGAATGTTAAGTCCCTGAATTTATAAAAATTTATAGCCCTTTTTTGTAATATGGCACTACCATCCTGTCACAATAACCCAAAATAGCATCTCCTCATAGGGCTACAACAATAATAGCAAGAAGACATGGCCACACACGACCCAAAAGCGTTGAAAGAAACATTACCTACCTGGGGACAATGGTGTCTCGCCCTGTGTCTCTTCGGGGGTGGAAAATAAGTACTAATATTTGGACTTCATATCTTCTTACGCTTCCTAATTCATCTCTTTTACTTCCACGCCCCTTCATAATACCTTCATCAAGCTTGTATATTTAGTTCTTCCTTCACTACTTTTTAACTATTTGTTTGTAAGAAACCCTCATAGAGTCTTTTAATAATATTTCTAAATCTGGCTTCAAGATGAAATTTCCACATTCTACTAATTTGATACTCTCCCATTCTTGAAAGCTTCATACGGCCATCTGGATATATCATTTCCAGATCATCTTGACAGGTCTTTAAAGGTCTAACATGTCACGCCCCAATCCTGATAGGGCATGACGAGCACCCGACTTTCATCAGAGTCGCGCGAACCCTCAGACATTCGCTCTGTCAAAACCTATCATTTCAAAAACTTTTAAGAACATAAAACTTTTTCCAAATGGAAATCATCTAAAATACATACTCTTTTAAAGTACACAATGACTAACCGACATCACTTTGTCGACATCTCGACAAACATACCACAGACACTATAGCCGATTCTCAAAACAAACCGAACATGCATGAGTCGGATATCGTGGCCCCGACATACCTATAATCATACATATCTATACATGACTCAAGACAGCCTCCGTAACATAACCCAAATCCCAACACGTCCAAGCATCCTAGCTATACATTTAACTGAAAAACAATGGAGTTCGCGGCACGAACGGAACATCTTCCAGCA
The DNA here is from genome assembly GCF_029784015.1 of Lycium ferocissimum. Classification (NCBI taxonomy): domain Eukaryota; kingdom Viridiplantae; phylum Streptophyta; class Magnoliopsida; order Solanales; family Solanaceae; genus Lycium; species Lycium ferocissimum. The sequence continues at coordinate 668,032 of NC_081349.1, read as the reverse complement.
GAAAGGACGTCCGCGCGCAGAAACATGTACTTCGAGTATGTTAGGCGGGTAACAAGTCATAATCATAACTTGACTTAGGAGAGAGAGAAATCACAATCTAACTCAACAAAGAAGAGCGTTGAAGAAACATTTAGAAAGCAACCCACGAAGTTTCAACACAATCTTTAAGTAAATAATGCAATCCAACACACATTCTAGTTCCGACATAATATAACTATAGAATGGTCCCTTCGGACAGGCCGCTAATAGCATCACAATAGTCCCTTCGACGGCCGCTTTCCGCATAATTAATGACGTGGCCGGGCGGCTCGCTTCCGGCTTCATAATGATTGCCCTTCGGGCAGCCGCTCTCGCTTCATAATGATGGCTGTTCTCTCGGTGCCCGCTTCCGTCTTCATAATGACGTGCCCTTCGCGCCCGGCCGGCTTCATAATGATGGTTCCTTCGGTACTCGCTCTCGCTTCATAATGATGAGCCCTTCGTGAAACCGCGTTCCGCTTAATATCACAATCATGTCAACATAAAC
>NC_081349.1:546191-667406 GCF_029784015.1 Lycium ferocissimum | reverse complement strand
GCATACGTAAAACGAGGTCATAACCGAAGTAGGGAGTACCGAAAGTGAGCATAATAATTCGAATACCAAAGTACTTACATTTGACATGCGAATCATACATAAGAGGTACAAAAGACAAATATGATAATCAGAATGCCAAAATGCTTCGCTTTCTTTTGAAAAACATTTCTGTCTCATACATACGGAAAATCAAACACATCATATGAGCCGACATTAACCGAATGCCGAGGAACGTACGGCCCGATCCGGTAAATAATACGATAATGCCGAGGAACGTACGGCCCGATCCATATATAATATAATAATCATATCATCATATTATCACATATCATATCACATATCATCATGTCATCATATTATCATATCACATACCACATACGGTCCGTAATGGGACCCCGGCGGACGTAACGTGGTCGCCACTCCATCTGGACGCCACAACACATCATACTTCAGAAGGTTTTACATCTCCGAACATCTCCGTCACACATCATAACATATATACACGGTACCCGGCCAAGAGGGGCTCGGCGTACCGGACACATCATACTTCGTATCACATCATACTTCGGAAACACATCATACTTCATAATAGTGCGCACGATAACAACCTGCCCGGGATCCGGAGAAAGATGTAACAGCAGAATGCACGAGCAGAATCGTAAGTAGCCATATGCATACGAATCTCACACATACACATACCGCGGTCAAGAATCCAGCGGTCAATATCACACATACCGCGGCCAAGAATCCAGCGGTCAATATCACACATACCGCGGCCAAGAATCCTGTTATATCCCGTACTTTGTACGTTGGAATATTTTAAGTTGGCTGCGATAAGTTATGGACAAGACTTTCAATTTCCGGTTTTGTTGATTTTGTTTTAATGCACAAGTTGCATATTCATCTTTTCATTGGCATGGAGTGTTGAGGGTAAATTTGGAATAAGGAAGATTTGGGGTTAAAAATGAATTATGAAAAGTTAAGCATTTTATGAAAAGGCCAAAGTGGCCGTGTGTTAAGGTGGGACCCACATGTCGGGATTTTATAAAAGACATATGAAGAGATATATGGGTGGTACATGTGAAGTTGAGCAAGTCCTAAGAAGGACCCATAAGCTAAAATGAGTGTAAGCCCTCCAAAAGGGCGATTTAAGAAAACGTCTTCGGGTGATCTGACTTCGAGGGGCCAAAACGGTATTATGAGTTTGGAATTTGGGAAAACTCCCAGAATTAAAGTTTTAGATAATTTAAATATATTTCCAACCATATGTCGTGGGTTCACAGGTGACATTGGGATAAGGAGATATGGACGTTTTAAGGCAGAAAGGTTAGTGGGCCAGGACCAACCCGAGCCCAACCGGGTCAGGCCCATTACCCACACCTTTTTAAATGAAATATCAGCCTTTTCTCCTCATTTTTCATACCAAAACACCCAGAAAATTCTGGAAAGAGAGAGAGAAGAGCCTTGGAGAGAAGAAAAACTAATTTTGACCAAAATCCGCGCCCCGAATTCCGAAGCCCATGAAGAGAAAAGTGTCGTACGTCGCGTTGCCTTCAATTTGAGCTAAAAATCAACCAAGAAGAAGAGGGTGGACGTGGTGTCTGCACACTTAAGGTAAGATTAAGGTTCCTTTTCATTGTTAACAAGTTTATTCAGAGTTTTAACGGATTAGAACGGAGGGAATAGTGTGTAGAAATGGATGAAATTCATGAAACTTTGTATGTTGATGTTGAGCCGTGAGTATGGGCTGTTTTGTGACAAGGAATGAAATAAACTTATTTAGTATGTTTTGGATTGTTGTGCTGTGGATTCTATGGTGAGAACGGAAGTTTAATGATTCAAAGTGAAGTTATAGTTGTTTGCGGCTTGTTATGGAACTTGATATAGTTTAGTGAATTTATGGTAATGGGTTATTAATGTATTTTATGAATTTGGAAGGAAGAAAATGTATTGTTGTTGTTCTTATGGAAATTTGAGATTTCGGGTGGAGTAGAGCATTAATTGGATTGTTTGAAATATTGTGCGGATTGTTGGAAATGTTCTTGAATCGTGTTTGAATGGTTTTGGATTGGTATTTGAATATGCGATCGTTGATATTAGTTGAATGTATGAAGTTGAATTGAATATGCATGAATGTCGTCGAATTATGTAGAAAGGAGTTACTAATGTTAGAATGCGTTTGGAATTGCTTATTGATATTGTTGATGTGGTTGTTGGTATTGTTGTTGGATATTTGGCCGAGTCAATTCTCGGGGGTCGTTGAATTTATAGGGGAGATGTTTGCCAAAATTTCGTGAATTAAGTGTTAGTGTGGAATTGGATTCCTAAAGTGTTTACGGCTAATGGTTAATGCCTAATGACGTTGTTGTAGATTGTTGGAAGCCCGAGACTTACGTTTGGATTAGCTTAGGAAGCTGACGAGGTATGTAAAGCTTACCTTTCGTTCTTTTGGCATGTCTTAGATATGGCTAAGCTATGATACGTTACGAGTCTTGGGGCAACTACATTCCTGTGATCCGAGCATACATATGAGTCTTATTCATTTCTTGATGTTTGCATTTTAATATGGTCGGATTATGATCCTTATGTCTTCCGTATGATTGGATTTCAAAAGTCGCGTAAAGAGATTTTGTTGTAAAAGATTCGTAACTACGAACGTCCGTAACTTTCATAGACGTAACCGGATTGCTTTGATATGTTCGTAAATGATTCTATAACTTATGATGACTTTAACTTTCATAGGCGGGCCCGGATTGGGTTGACGCTCGTCCGTGGGTCCCGCGACTTTCCTTTGTATAGTGCTAACGACTTTTTGAAACAACTTAATATGATTATTTTTCCGACCCCCGAGTATGTTTACTTATTTATTTGTTGAGTCTGAAATGAGGATTTTTATGCGTGTTATTTTGATACGTAACTATGGTTTCTGAAATTTGGTTTGATATGTTCCCGAGTGATAGTCGGAAGAAAATCTGATTTGACTGCTGTTTTGGTTTATAAATAATGGTTCGTTTTGATTAACCTACTGAGTCTTTGAAAACGTTTTAAACTGTATTTGGTTACTCACGATTCTGCTCGTGCATTCTATTATTACATTTTTCGCCAAGTCCCGAGCCGGTTGTGTTATCGTGCGCACTATGTGATATTGCCGCTGGGTATTTGGCCGCGGTATGTGTATATGTGATATTGCCGCTGGGTATTTGGCCGCGGTATGTGTATATGTGATATTGCCGCTGGGTATTTGGCCGCGGTATGTGTATATGTGATATTGTCGCTGGGTATTTGGACGCGGTATATGTATATGTGGTATTGCCGCTGGGTATTTGGCCGCGGTATGTGTGTGTGTGACATTGACCGCTGGGTTTTTGGCCGCGGTATGTCGGGTTTCGAAGATATGAAATCTTTTGTAGTATGATGTGTTACGAGATATGATGTGATACGAAGTATGATATGACATGTGATGACATGATTTGTATTTCAGGAGTGAGCATTTTGGCATTCTGATTATTGTATTTGTCTTTTGTACCTCGTATGTACGATTTGTGTTTCAGAGGCAAGCACTTTGGTATTCTGGCTATTGTGCTCACTTTCTGTAACCCGTACTTCGGTTATGACTTCGTTTTCTGTGTTTCATGCTTTGCATACTCAGTACATATTCCGTACTGACCCCCTTTCTTCGGGGGCTGCGTTTCATGCCGCGCAGGTACCCACAGATGAGTAAGTGATGTTGGCAGAAGATGTTCCAGCCGGATTGGCGAGCTCCATTCCTCCGAGGCCGCCGAGTCGAGTGCTTTTGTGTGGTATCTGGAGTTATGGTAGAGACTTTACAGACAGTGTCGTGTGTATGATATGTCAGTTTTGTAATCGGCTATGTAAGCCGATGTATTATTATGCATTATGCTACGAACTTCATATGTTTACAGATTTCATACGATGCTAGTTTTATTTGATTTGATAAAGATGAAAGGCATGTTCGTTTTCTGAAAAATTTTCATTATGTACTTATGTTATGTTTTGTGGGCCCAGCTTGGTTATGAGTATTACGAGAGTCAGTGGGTTCGCTCGGCCCTAAATAGGGGTCGGGTGCCCATCACACCCTATCGGATTAAGGGTGTGACAAATTGATATCGAGCGGGGTTCGTCTAGGGGTTGTCTCCGCAAAGTCGTGTCCGAGAGAGTCTTGTTTATGGTGTGTTCAGCGCCACATTTATAAACAGTGAGGCTACGGGCATTTAGGGTGGTTACTCTTCTTTCACATCTGAGATCATGCCATAGAGCCAAGTCATAGGGAATGAGACTTCTGATACTAACCTTTGATTTCAGCAGAAGAATGGCTTCGACAGAAGAAGGTGACTAGCGATATTGGAAGTTACGAAGCACGCAGGTAAGCAAAGGTATGAAAGATATATGTTGGGAAAGATACTGAAGTATGATCGAAATGTAAAGTTGAAGATTTAAAGGGAAAGTGAACAAGAAAGTGTAACAGGTGCAGTTTAAGCTGGGCATACAAGGTATGTTCGTTATTTTTGTACTGTTGTTGATGTTGGGAGCCCTGAGAGGCTGTGATATGATATGATATGTACATATACGTGTTGGCCCTGTGAGGCACTGTTGGTATTTCCTGCGTACAGGTTTTGAGATAGTAAGAAATTTAGAGGAAACTCTGCCGAAATTTTCCCAGAAATAAAGAGAAAATGAGATGTAGGTTTGTAATGCGACTTGAAAGGACGTGTCCACCGTAATGGTAAGATTTGAGTAAGTTGTGAGTATGGCTGACCTCGAGAAAGAAGTAATAGTATGATCAAGACAAAAGTAAGGAGGAAAAGAAATATGATTGGTAGAAGAGATTGCGTGCTATGGTAATAAAGGAAACCCCCTCCGAGACCCTTATAAGATCTTATGCGATTAGTTGAACATTCGAGGACGAATGTTCTAAAGGGGGAAAGGATGTTATATCCCGTACTTTGTACGTTGGAATATTTTAAGTTGGCTGCGATAAGTTATGGACAAGACTTTCAATTTCCGGTTTTGTTGATTTTGTTTTAATGCACAAGTTGCATATTCATCTTTTCATTGGCATGGAGTATTGAGGGTAAATTTGGAATAAGGAAGATTTGGGGTTAAAAGTGAATTATGAAAAGTTAAGCATTTTATGAAAAGGCCAAAGTTGCCGTGTGTTAAGGTGGGACCCACATGTCGGGATTTTATAAAAGACATATGAAGAGATATATGGGTGGTACATGTAAAGTTGAGCAAGTCCTAAGAAGGACCCATAAGCTAAAAATGAGTGTAAGCCCTCCAAAAGGGCGATTTAAGAAAACGTCTTCGGGTGATCTGACTTCGAGCGGCCAAAACGGTATTATGAGTTTGGAATTTGGGAAAACTCCCAGAATAAAAGTTTTATATAATTGAAATAGCTTTCCAACCATATGTCGTGGGTTCACAGGTGACATCGGGATAAGGAGATATGGACGTTTTAAGGCAGAAAGGTCGATGGGCCGTGCCCAACCCGAGCCCAACCGGGTCAGGCCCATTACCCACACCTTTTTAAATGAAATATCAGCCTTTTCTCCTCATTTTTCATACCAAAACACCCAGAAAATTCTGGAAAGAGAGAGAGAAGAGCCTTGGAGAGAAGAAAAAACTAATTTTGACCAAAATTCGCGCCCGAATTCCGAAGCCCATGAAGAGAAAAGTGTCGTACGTCGCGTTGCCTTCAATTTGAGCTAAAAATCAACCAAGAAGAAGAGGGTGGACGTGGTGGCTGCACACTTAAGGTAAGATTAAGGTTCCTTTTCATTGTTAACAAGTTTATTCGAGTTTTAACGGATTAGAACGAGAGGAATAGTGTGTAGAAATGGATGAAATTCATGAAACTTTGTATGTTGATGTTGAGCCGTGAGTATGGGCTGTTTTGTGACAAGGAATGAACTAAACTTATTTAGTATGTTTGGATTGTTGTGCTGTGGATTCTATGGTGAGAACGGAAGTTTAATGATTCAAAGTGAAGTTATAGTTGTTTGCGGCTTGTTATAGAACTTGATATAGTTTAGTGAATTTATGGTAATGGGTTATTAATGTAGTTTATGAATTTGGAAGGAAGAAAATGTATTGTTGTTGTTCTTATGGAAATTTGAGATTTCGGGTGGAGTAGAGCATTAATTGGATTGTTTGAAATATTGTGCGGATTGTTGGAAATGTTCTTGAATCGTGTTTGAATGGTTTTGGATTGGTATTTGAATATGCGATTGTTGATATTAGTTGAATGTATGAAGTTGAATTGAATATGCATGAATGTCGTCGAATTATGTAGAAAGGAGTTATTAATGTTAGAATGCGTTTGGAATTGCTTATTGATATTGTTGATGTGGTTGTTGGTATTGTTGTTGGATATTTGGCCGAGTTGAATTCTCGGGGTCGTTGAATTTATAGGGGAGATGCTGCCAAAATTTCTGTGGAATTGGATTCCTAATGTGTTTACGGCTAATGGTTAATGCCTAATGACGTTGTTGTAGATTGTTGGAAGCCCGAGACTTACGTTTGGATTAGCTTAGGAAGCTGACGAGGTATGTAAAGCTTACCTTTCCTTCTTTTGGCATGTCTTAGATATGGCTAAGCTATGATACGTTACGAGTCTTGGGGCAACTACATTCCTGTGATACGAGCATACATATGAGTCTTATTCATTTCTTGATGTTCGCATTTTAATATGGTCGTATTATGATCCTTATGTCTTCCGTATGATTGGATTTCAAAAGCTGCATAAAGAGATTTTGTTGTAAAAGATTCTATAACTACGAACGTCCGTAACTTTCATAGACAGAACCGGATTGCTTTGATATGTTCGTAAATGATTCTATAACGTATGATGACTTCAACTTTCATAAGCGGGCCCGGATTGGGTTGACGCTCGTCCGTGGGTCCCGCGACTTTCCTTTGTATAGTGCTAACGACTTTTTGAAAGAACTTAATATGATTATTTTTCCGACCCCCGAGTATGTTTACTTATTTATTTGTTGAGTCTGAAATGAGGATTTTTATGCGTGTGATTTTGATACGTAACTATGGTTTCTGAAATTCGGTTTGATATGTACCCGAGTGATAGTCGGAAGAAAATCTGATTTGACTGCTGTTTTGGTTTATAAATAATGGTTCGTTTTGATTAACCTACTGAGTCTTTGAAAACGTTTTAAATCGTATTTGGTTACTTATGATTCTGCTCGTGCATTCTGTTGTTACATTTTTCGCCGAGTCCCGGGCCGGTTGTGTTATCGTGCGCACTATGTGATATTGCCGCTGGGTATTTGGCCGCGGTATGTGTATATGTGATATTGCCGCTGGGTATTTGGCCGCGGTATGTGTATATGTGATATTGCCGCTGGGTATTTGGCCGCGGTATGTGTATATGTGATATTGCCGCTGGGTATTTGGCCGCGGTATGTGTATATGTGATATTGCCGCTGGGTATTTGGACGCGGTATGTGTATATGTGTATTGCCGCCGGGTATTTGCCGTGTGTGTGTGTGTGACATTGACCGCTGGGTTTTTGGCCGCGGTATGTCGTTCGAAGATATGAAATCTTTTGTAGTATGATGTGTTACGAGATATGATGTGATACGAAGTATGATATGACATGTGATGACATGATTTGTATTTCAGGAGTGAGCATTTTGGCATTCTGATTATTGTATTTGTCTTTTGTACCTCGTATGTACGATTTATGTTTCAGAGACAAGCACTTTGGTATTCTGGCTATTGTGCTCACTTTCTGTAACCCGTACTTCGGTTATGACTTCGTTTTCTGTGTTTCATGCTTTGCATACTCGACATATTCGTATTGACCCCTTTCTTCGGGGGCGCGTTTCATGCCGCGCAGGTTCCCACAGATGAGTAAGTGATGTTGGCAGAAGATGTTCCAGCCGGATTGGCGAGCTCCATTCCCTCCGGAGTGCTGCCGAGTCAGAGTGCTTTTGTATGGTATCTGGAGTTATAGTAGAGACTTTGCAGACAGTGTCGTGTGTATGATATGTCAGTTTTGTAATCGGCTATGTAAGCCGATGTATTATTATGCATTATGCTACGAACTTCATATGTTTACAGATTTCATACGATGCTAGTTTTATTTGATTTGATAAAGATGAAAGGCATGTTCGTTTTCTGAAAAATTTTCATTATGTACTTATGTTATGTTTTGCGGGCCCAGCTTGGTTATGAGTATTACGAGAGTCAGTGGGTTCGCTCGGCCCTAAATAGGGGTCGGGTGCCCATCACACCCTATCGGATTAAGGGTGTGACAAATCCAGCGGTCAATATCACACATACCGCGGCCGAGAATCCAGCGGTCAATATCACACATACCGCGACCACGTATCCAGCGGTCAATATCACACAACATACCAAACCGAACCTCAGAAATCATAGTTACGTATCAAAATCATGTGCATAAAATCCTCATTTCAAACCCGACAGATAAATAAGTAATCATACTCGGGGGTCGGAAAGATAGTCATATTAAGTTTTTTCAAAAATAGGTCGTCAAAACTATACAACGGAAAGTCGCGGGACCCACGGACGAGCGTCAACCCAATCCGGGCCCGCCTATGAAAGTCATAGTCATTATACGTTATAAAATCATTTACGAGCATATCGAAGCCATCCGGTTTTGTCTATGAAAGTTACGGACGTTCGTAGTTACAAAACTCTTTTAAGAACAAAATTCTTTTGAAAACAAACTTTTATGCAACTTTTTGAATTTAGACATATCAAAACATAAGAACCATAATTAACCGCATTACAAATACGAATATCAAGAAGCACATAAGAATCATAGTCATGTTCGGAACTTCAGAATGGAGTAACCCCAAGGCACGAATCGTGTCATACCTTAATCTCGTCTAAGACATGCCAAAAGAAAGAAAGGTAAGCTTTACATACCTCGTCCGCTTCCTAGGCTATTCCGAACTTAAGCCTCGGCTTCTCAAAATCTACAATAACGTCATTAGGCATCAACCATTAGTCATAAGCATCGAAGGATCCAATTCCAAGCCATCACTTTATCTACAGAAATTTGGGCAGCATTTCCCCTATAAGTTCAACAACCCCGAGAATTCAACTCGGCCAATATTACCAACAACAATACCAACAACCATTCTAACAACATCAATAATGAATTCAAAACGCATTCTAACATTGGTAACTCCTTTCTATACAATTCGACGATATTCCATTTTCATTCAAATCAACCGCATACGATCAAACCAACATCAATATTCATACGTTCAAGTACTAATCCAAACCATTTAAACAAGATTCAAGAACATTTCAAACAATCCGTATAATATTCAAAGCAATCCAACAATATACTACTTCACCCGAAATCCGCTAAGTTCAAGAAAATAATCAACAACACATTTCTTCCTTTCAATTTCATCAACCATACCAACAATTCACACATTGACAACATTATCTTCCATAAATCCATGAAACTATATTTGATTCACATTAGCTTCTAAAACAGCCCGTCAATTACAATCAACACAACACAAGTTTTAATGACACTTAGTCCACCAATTACACGAGATCAACAACATAACACATTATCTCAATCCTTAATCCCTCAATTCAACAAGAACAGCCCACTAAACAAATGTAACTTCATCTCTAATCATCAAATTCCCTTTACTTTCACCATTTGATTCATGACAACAACAACACTAATTAAAATTTGCTCACCACTTCAAGTTTAAAACAGCCCCCCCCCCCCCCCCCACGGTCCAAACAAGCTTCAACATCAACCCATACAATTTTTGCATTCAATTCCACATCCACCAATTACATACCAAGATTAATCATTTTCAAAACATGGAAAAGGGAATGGAATCTTACCTTAGAAGCCAAGCTCTTAAAGCCAACATGTAACCTTCTTCAAAAACAACCATGGCCGTGGGTTGCCATGGATGTTGTGATCTCCATCTTTTCCTTCAATTAGCCATAAAATCCCTCAATTTAATTATGTAGAAAGGAAGGAGAGGGGCTGAATTTTCTGGAAATTTTGGAACTTTTTTTGTGCTGAAAAAGAGAGGTTTACTCGTCCCTTAAAACGGAATGTCAAGTTTTTCGTAGCTTCGATACGCGGTGGCCGTAGCGGCATCGCGGGAATGCTGTTTCTGCGTCGACAGTTCAGTTTGTAACGTCTATAATTCTCTACTCCGATGTCCTATCAATGAACGGTTTGTTGCATTACAAACTAGACTCGACGAACTTCATTTTAGGATTTTGAAACACCTTAAAACTCCACATATACTATGAGATATGCGCCTCCAAAGTTGACTAAAATCCGTCCCGCGTTTCTCAAATTTTCGTTGAACTTATTTTCTTCAATTTGCTCAATCCCGAAATTCTCCATACATAATATTTATCACTTATTACACTAATAACGGCCATGTTCCCGTGTTTCAAAATATTCTTTCCCGATTACGACTTACGAGATCGTAATTCACCCTTTTTCTTCGTTGTTACGTACTCTCCATGGCTTGTGCCTTTCAAAACATCCCATTACTACGATGAGGTACATGTCAAACTCATGCTCTGAAAACGCGGGATATAACACATATGTTTACAGATTTTCCTTGATTTGAGAAAGACGAAAAGCATGTTTTTTTTTAGAAGCTTACATTATGCACTCATTTCATGATTTAAGGGCCCAGTATGATTATGAGTGTCACGAGAATCAGCGAGTTTGCTCGGCCCTAAGTAAGGGTCGGGTGCCCATCATGCCCTATCAAAAGTTGGGGTGTGACAAATTGGTATCGGGCGATTCGTCCTAGGGGTTGTGCAAAGTCGTGTCCGGTGAGAGTCCTGTTTATGGTGCGAAGCGCGCCACATTTATAAACAGGAGGCTACGGGGCATCTAGGGTGGTTACTCTTCTTTCACATCTGAGATCGTGCCATAAAGCCAAGTCATAGGGAATGAGATTCCTTCTACTAACCTTGATTTTAGAAGAAGAATGGCATCAACAGAAGAAAGTGACTAGCGATATTGGAAGTTACAAAGCACGCAGGTAAGCAAAGGTATGAAAGATATATGTCGGGTAAGATATTGAAGTACGATTGAAACACAAGTTGAAAACTGAAAGGGGAAGTAAACAGGAAAGTGTAACAGATGCAGTCTGAGTGAACAAGAACATACGAGGTAAGTTCATCATTTTCGTGCTGTTGTTGATATTGGGAGCCCTGTGTGGCCGTGAGATGATATATATATGTTGGCCCTGTGAGGCATTGTTGGTATTTCCTGCGTGCGAGTTTGAGATAGTAACAATTACGGGAAACTACGCAAAATTTTCCTAGAAGTAAAGAGAAAATGAGACATAGGTTTGTAATATGTCTTGAAAGGTAGTGCCAATAGTAATGATAAGATTTGACTAAGCTACGAGTACGGCTGACCTCAAGAAAGAAGTTAATTGCTGAATTGAGGATAAGATTGATCGGGGAGAGTAAAAGGTTAAATACGCTTAGTTCATCGACCTATAGTAAGAATCGTGGATAAGGTTAAGAAGTGTTATACCATAGGATTGATTACGGACAGGATATAATGTGAATATAATAAGGATTGTTATGAAAATAAGTAAAGCCGAGTGAGAAGGTGGCCAAAGCTATGATGTGATCTATGTAGCTAGAATATAAAGGCAAGTGGGAAACGGAAAAGCGAGCTATAGAACGAATAAGGAAGGCTTATCAAGTTCCATAGGGGAATAGTAGGGTTGCGTTAATAAGGTGATACAATATGAAGGGACTACGTGAAGAGTTTAGGCCAAAGGTAGTATGATAAGAAAAGGACATACGCCTATGATATTACAGATAAATTGAGGGGAAGTGTAAGGCAACTCAAGTTAGAATGTTAAGGAATGATAAGAGTGAAAGGACATAAGGCAAGCTATGAAAGTATCGTTAAGCTAAGCTAAATAGAACATATCGAAGTTGAGATCCAAAGAAGACCAAAGACAGAACTAGAGTGCAAAAGGAAAGGAATCATTAAAAGATAACCAGAAGTGGAAGGAAAGAGGAAGCTAAGAATGATTACACGGAAGTGTATTTATGATAAAGAGAAATACCAGAGAAAATTAGGAAGATTGGTAGTACAAAAATATGATTTAAAAAGAGAAAGGTCAACTCCAATAGAGTGTGATACTGAAGTATCGATTGGGATGGATAAGCACAAGTGAAATACGAAGAGTCTATTAGTAAAATGAAGTAACGACATAGAGAGACAGGGGCATAGAATACGAAGGTTTATAACGAATGTGAATTACTTGGTAAGACAACTTATGTGGTAAGTGTAATAGGGTCAGTCAAAAAGAGTTACAGGTTAAGTATGCTTACTCCACGAGGTTTATTCTGGTTTATAAGCAGTTTTACGAATGAGAGCAAGAAGTGGCACTCTATAGAATTGATTATGATTGGGATATAATGAGAACGTAGCAAGAACTGTAATACAAAGTAAGTAAAGTATAGCGAGGAAACGACTAAAGAGGTGACATGTTCTATGTGAATAGAGAGTGAATACAGGTGTGAAACCAATGAGTGAGCCATGAAGCAGTGGATAAGAAAGCTTATAAGACTTTGTTAGGGAAAGTTCAGCATAGAGGTTTCGCAATGACAGGAATGATAGCAAGCATGAGGGAAGAGAAAGTCAACTCGAAAAAGAAATCAGAGAAAGGTGACATAGCAAAGTAGTGGCGGAGAATTGAGATCACGAATCATACTTTGGCTGGATGTAAAAGACCAAGACTACGGAAAGATGAATGACTAAATAGAACGATTGTTACGAAAAGAATCAGCATAATAAGGATGAGAGGGAATGAGTAGAATAAGTGCTGGAAGCGAAGAATGGATTGTATAGAAGTAATATATTTTGAAGGACAAAGTGGTAGTGATTTAAGAATAGGGTTCCTTGTGCGAGGAATAAAGGATTAATTATAAAACGGAGTAAGTATGGGTATAGAAAGAAAAGGAAACACGCGAAATACACAAGCTTAAGAAGTAGTCGTATTATGAGAAAAGGAAGATGCGTCTCCTACGGATACCCTATACTAAGACAGAACAAGTAAAGCATAAAGGAATAAGGCGAAAGAAAAATGTGGCTATAAGTTATGAGTTCACCACATGACGACGAAGCGATAAAGTAAGGCTATCACCAATGACAAGTAAAGATATGATTATGATTGGTTTCGAAATCAATGCTGAGTACAACACAAGAATAAAAGAGTATGAGATACAAGGGGCATTAGTTGCGCACGAGACTTAGATCCTTGATAAGACAGATGGCGGTTTAAGGGAAATGCATTTACGGTTGCTATAAGTCGATTACGGGAAAGAGAGAAATAACTTGAGACGGAAAGAAAAGGGGAAGATGACGCTACCAGTGAATGCTGACTATTGAAGAATAGGATAAGTGACACTACATGGATGGTACAGACGGTTAGACATACTATTATTTTGAGTATCCCCATAGGAAAGAGCTATTAATTGGAGCGGATGTAGGCATCGACTCATAATTAACGGTTGAGCTAAGCAAAGCACATCCTTGCTTGGGGTGTTATGTCAATCGAATTACTGGTTTAAGTAACTGCAAGATGAGTATGTTAAGACTTCACACATGAATTACTGCTGCTATAAATTGCAGGAAATGGCATGAATATGATGCAGTACAATAAGGGAATTGAGGAAAGGGATACGTGAATTTAAGGCTGGAAGTGAGGTAATGGATTTGAGAATAGTACAAGTGAGACCCCTAAAGGGGGGAAGTGAGTAAGGAAAATATAAGTGTAGAGATTAAAATGATGAATCCTAAGATGTGACAAGTATAGACCCTAAAACAAAAAGTGAGAGTTATACGGAAATGGTATAGTGTTATCGTTATACATTTCAGCATGGACATTAAGTGAATCGATGAAAGGAACGTATTAGGCTTGAGATTGAAAGTAAGGATTGAGGATCGAAGTGTGGATTTGTCTTGAAGGTACCGTAAGGTAAGACTCATAAGGAGGGAGCGAGTGAATAGAGTGCAAAGATTCTAAATGCACTCAGATATGAAAAACAGATGTAGTTTGAAGTGAGAATTTTTGTAGAAGCAAGTTCAATAAGATCTAAGGGCTAGTCAGCAAAGGAATAGAGTGATTGAAGGGTATCTTTTGAGATTGGACTGAAAATAATTCGTGAGGAAGCAAAGAAATTGAACAATATTCCAGTAAAGGGGACAAGGGTTGACAAGATATTGGAATAACTACGATGCTTACTATGGTATGATCACCCAAGAAAGGAGACTACAAAACAGCGCGACCTGGACAATTGAATGATTAGGTCGTAGGAAATAGATGCAATGGTGCATCGATTATGATAACATTAAAGGAAGAAGATCATTGAAGGAGGAATTCAAGATATTCCAGGTGTAAGTATACGAATTACCGATAGCCAGGCTTAGCATAAGGACCCTTATTAAATGAAAAAGAAAAGAGAGAATCGAGTAAAGCGTAGGGTGAAAGGAAATTTCGGTGTTATACCAACTGGAAAATAAAATACCGCAATGATCAACCCAGTCACTATAGAAGGGAACGCAAGGGATGGCGATGCTACGAGTTCAAAAGAATGAAAGAGTTGATAGTGAGTATGACGTGAGTTTCATCTTATTTTAACATTTGAGGACGAATGTTCAAAAAGGGGGGAAGGATGTTACATCCCGTATTTTCGTGCGTTGAGTTGCATCGTAGGTTAGTCACATAAGCTCAAAGGACAGGATTATGTTTGAAGTTATAAGTGTTTATGTTATGTTCAACAAGTGATAAGCAAGTGCCGCGAAGGTTGGAGGTTAAACGAATCGGAAATAAAATAAAATAAGTTTTGCTAAATTTGGGATGTTGAATAAGTTATACGGTATGTATGGAGTTTTGGACATATCCAAGTATGCAAATAAAGAGATCGGTGTATAAAAGTTTTAGGTCTCGAAATAATTTCCGCGGATGAACGATGGCTACGGTAAGTCGTTGATACGATCTTGCTACGGTGACTTCGGAGCAGCTATATAAAGGGGCTTAACCCCTCATTTTCAGCCAAGAATCAGCCCAAAAAAACACTCCAAATATTCCAGAAAATTCCCAACCTTCCACCACCAACTTATAGCCCGAAACCAGGTATAATTCCCAAATTTCGATCCAGACAAAGATATAGTTGCGACTTCAAAACTGCGTATTGAGGCTTTGTGGCTTAAGTTCAAGATGGAGGAGTAAATATATAGCATTATTATCGACTGAAAGGTATGAATCTCTTTCTATTTGTGTTAATATTGGTTTATTTACGGAGAAGGAGCTGTAAAATCGTTATAAAATGGTTCTGTGATGGAAATATGGGACAAACACCACAGGGAATGTTTATGAAGTATTTTGAAGTTGTAAATATTATGGTTAATGTTGGTATTGTTGGAATTGTTGTTGGTTGTTGAATTGAGAATTCGGGCTAGGCATATAAACGGGGGAGATCTTTGCCCGATTTTCGGCAATATAGAATAGTTTGATTTGAAACTTGGTACAAGTGTGCGATGAAGAGGCTAATGTTAATGTAAATCCTCTTAAATGTAGACTTGCACGCTCGGGCAAATAAGCGTAGCTAATAGGAGGTGGAACAGGTATGTAAAGCTTATCCTTTCTTTCTTTTGGCATGTCTTAGATGTAAGTATGATACGATACGAGCCTTGGGGTAACTTTATTCTTACGATCCAAGCATGGCTACGATTCTTATTCACTTCTTAATATACGCATTCTTAATATAGTCGAGCTATTGCCCTTGAGTCTTTTGTACGTTTGGATAGTAAATGATGCATAAAGAAATCCTATTCCTAAAAGGTCCTATGATGAAAATGTCCCTAACTTTCATATATGGTCTCGGATTGCTATGATATGTTCGTAGAGAATTCTATAGTGAATAATGCCCGTAACTTTCATAGGCGGGCTCGGATTGGCCTGATACATGTTTATGACCCCTGAGACGTTATGTGACATATTTCGTAATGATATTTCAAGAGTCCTGAGTGTGACTATTATTCGGATACTCGAGCGTTGATTTGTCCACTTATCTATCGAGTCTTAAAAGATGATTTATGTGCAGATGGTTTCTCACTACTCTGCTCGTGCGAGCTGTTGTTACATCTTTCACCAAGTCCCGGGCCGGGTATGTATTCGTGCACAGTTTCACTGCATTGTTCACCGAGTGCCTCACTAGAGGGCCGGGTACGGTATATATATATGATGATGTGATGATGGCGCCAGACGGGATGGGCCGAGTATGATGTACACATGATGGAGGCAGGGATCTCCTCCACCGAGTCCCTCGCTAGAGGGCCGGGACACGTTATTCACCGAGTCCCTCACTAGAGGGCCGGGTACGGTATATATATATGATGACATGATGATATGATGACATGACGATATGATGATCTTATTTACCGAGTCCCTCACTAGAGGGCCGGGACACGTTATATATGCATATGTACAAGATGATTATTCACTTATGTTTCTAAGTCCCATAATGAATTGGATATGATATTGACATGCATGATTTATGCTTCAAAGGCAAGCCTTATGGTTTTACGTTATTGTACTAGTTTTCTACACTCCTTATTTCGGTATGGTCACTGTTTACCGTATTCCATGCTTTACATGCTCGGTACATATTCCGTGCGACCCCCTTTCTTCGGGGTTGCGTTTCATGCCACGCAGTGTATACGATGAGTAGAGGATATTAGCGAGAAGATGTTCCGGAGTGGATTGGCGAGCTTCATTTCCTTCCGTCTTTGCCGAGTCAGAGTATCTATGTTATGGTATCTTGAGTTATGTTAGAGACTTTGCAGACAGAGTCACGTATAGAACATGTCAGTCTTGTAAGCGGCTCTGTAAGCCGATGTGTCATTATGCATTATGTTACAATTTTCATATGTTTACAGATTTTCCTTGATTTGAGAAAGACGAAAAGCATGTTTTTTTTAGAAGCTTACATTATGCACCCATTTCATGATTTAAGGGCCCAATATGATTATGTGTATCACGAGAATCAGCAGGTTCGCTCGGCCCTAAGTAAGGGTCGGGTGCCCATCATGCCCTATCGAAAGTTGGGGTGTGACAGTTGGATAATTCTTTTCATGTTTTAGTAACCGTTTTGAAGCATACGCAATCACCTTACCATGTTGCATCAATACACAGCCTAGCCCAATGCCTGAAGCATCACAATACACAACATAACCTTCTGATGCTTCTAGAAGTGTCAGGACTGGGGCAGAAGTTAATCTATCCTTTATCTCTTGGAAACCACGCTCACAAGCATCTGTCCACTGAAATTTGGCTGATTTCTGGGTTAACTTCGTGAGTGGTGTAGAAATAGAAGAAAAGCCTTCTACGAACCTCCTGTAATAACCTGTTAAGCCTAGAAAACTACGAATCTCCGTAGGAGTTGTGGGCCTTGGCCAAGTCTTCACGGCCTCAATTTTCTGGGTTTCTACCCAAACACCATCGACTGAAATGATATGCCCCAGAAAGGTCACTGAGTTCAACCGAAACTCACACTTAGAAAATTTTGCAAATAACTCTCGAGTTTGAAGAAATCTAAGAACGGTACGCAAATGATCCGCGTGTTCTGCCTCGGACCTAGAATACACCAAGATATCATCGATGAATACAATCACAAATAGATCTAGGAAGGGCCTGAACACGTCGTTCATCAAATCCATAAATACTGCCGGTGCATTAGTTAGCCCAAATGACATCACTCAGTACTCAAAGTGGTCATATCTTGTTCTGAAGGCTGTCTTAGGGATATCTTTCTCCCTAACTCTCACTTGATGATACCCGGATCTCAAATCTATCTTTGAAAACCATTCGGCACCTTGTAATTGAACAAATAAGTCGTCGATCCTTGGAAGAGGATATTTGTTCTTGATCATCACTTTATTCAGTTGCCGATAGTCAATACACATTCGCAAGAAGCAATCTTTCTTTCGTACAAACAACACGGGTGCTCCCCACGGGGATGAACTAGGCCTAATAAAGCCTTTCTCGAGCAAGTCCTTCAATTGCTCCTTCAACTCTTTCAACTCTGCAGGAGCCATTCTGTAAGGAGGGATAGATATGGGTCTAGTATCCGGCAGCACATCTATAGCAAAATCAATCTCTCGCTCTGGAGGGAGGCCTGGAAGCTCTTCCGGGAACACATCCGAAAACTCATTCACTACAGGAACAGACTGAAGAGCTTGCAGTTCAGCCTCTACATCTTGAACCCAAACTTAATGGTAAATACAACCTTTTGTGATCATTTTCCTTACCTTAAGATAGGAAATAAACCTACCTTTTGGTGACGCAGTATTCCCCTTCCATTCTAGAATTGGTTCTCCCCGAAATTGGACGCGAACCATTTTCATTCTACAATCAACATTGGCATAGCAAGAAGCCAACCAATCCATGCCCATAATAACATCAAAATCCACCATTTTTATCTCATGTAAGTCAACCATAGTACGATGGTCACAAATCACAAGTACACAATTTCTATATACTCGACTAGCTATCACCGGTTGACCAACGGGTGTAGACACCTCAAAAGGTTTGATCATCTCCAATTTAACCCCAAACCAACCCGCAATATATGGAGTAACATATGACAATGTGGAGCCCGGATCTATCAAAGCATATACATCATGAGAGAATACCGATAATATACCTGTGATGATATCGAGAGAAGACTCAAGATCCTGGCGTCTAGCCAGAGCATAAATACGGTGCTGAGGACCGCTAGAACTGGGGGCTCTCCCCCTACCTCTACCATGGCTAACTGTCACATGTGAACCTGTCCCTATAGGGCGTATAGATGATGAAGATCCGGCTACCGATCTTGAAGGCTGGGCCCTACCCCTACCACCAACCGAGGAGCAATAGCGCATAATATGGCCTAGCTGACCGCATGTATAGCAAACCTCTGAACCTACTCGACACTGGCCCCAATGTAACTTTTCACACTGGGAACATCGTGGCACGGATGGCCTCGCCTTACTCGAGTTACCCCTAAACTGGGAACCTGAAGCCCTGAAACTCTGACTCAGCCCGGAATAAGTAGACCTATCAAATCTCTGGCTTGTAAACCATGGAGGCGCACAAGTCATAGCATGGCCTGAATGTATAGAAAACTGCTGTCTCAGCCCGCCTCTAAACTCACTCATCGGACCTGAAGATCTAGCCCTCTTGTTATACCCTCTATCATACTCACGCTCACTTCTTTGCTGTTGTTGGATTTCTTCCAAATTCTGGGCATGGGCTTGAATGTGTGAGATATCCATGTTATCTTAAAGGGACGCAGTCAAGTACCTATCCATCAAATGTGACCCTAGGCCTCTAACAAATCGTTGCACTCGGTCACCCATATCGCTACCATGGCTGAAGCATACCTAGCCAAAGAATTGAAGTAGAGACTACACTCTAAGGCACTCATGCTCCCTTGTCTAAGATTTAGGAATTTATCGGCTCTAGCCTGCCGAACCTCTGGAGGCAAGTAATGTCGGAGGTAGGCATCCACAAATTCTTGCCATACTGGTGATGCAAGCCAAACTGGCCATCATACATTCCAGCAGTCTAGCCAGGATTTTACATGACATCCGTCTATGCTTTAGAGATGAAGTCTTCATTTCAGGAGCCGTGGACACTTCCCAGCCCAGGAGAGGATCCCACGATCAGTTTATGATAGCCATGGACCCACTTTGGAGTCCCATGCGTGTGGCTAATGATTTGGAGCCCTGTGAGGCCATATTTTAAAGGCCAACTTGTGGCTATTATTTTAAAGTCCAGGTGTACACTTTACCTATATAAGCTACACTTAGAACTATTTCTCATTTGGAACCTATCTTGACATTTATGAATATTGAACTTTTCTCTCTAGTTGAGACTTGTTGTGATTTGGTGGACTCCAAATTGTACAACCCCCATTTGATCATTCAATTTGTAAGAGATTGCTATTCTCTTGAGGATTGTTGCATAAGATAGGTGCCTTTGATCCTTTTGGAATGTAACTAGGACTAGTTCTTCTAGTTATTGTCCAATTGTTTATCAATTGTGTCTTCTTTTCTATCTTGTCTTTATTTTCTTACATCATTTTGGTATCAGAGCCTAGTATAAATTTGTTCCAACAAATCTAGTCTTGGGTTTGGTATTCACAAAAAAAAAAAAATCCAAAATTCGTTTGAATTCCTTATTTTGTTGTTGATTCTAGTGTTAGATTCGAGTTCCTTAGAGTTCTTAGGTTCTAAATCAAGTTTTGAGTCAATTGAAGTTAGATTTTCAATTTCCACCATTGTTAGACCTTGAAACTTGAAGACTCAAAGTGGGTCTTATAGAAGAGGTTGAAATTGAGGGTTGAAAGTTGTTGGGTTGATTTCACCAAGTTAAGAAGGGCAAGAATCCAAAATTTGAAAGATTTTGAGTATTTCGGTGTTCTTGATCTATTTGGTGAATCTGATTTTTGGTGTTTGAAGACTTGTGTTCTTGGATGTTCATACGTTCAAGAAAAGTTCATGAACTATTATTTCTAAAGTCTCCAATCGTGCCATTAGTTTAGGTGTTTTGGGTGATCCATGGTGATATTTGGAAACTAGACATCAAGATGGTCATTTTGGTATATCATTTGAAATGTTTTGAATACTTGTGTTCTTGAGTGTTCATAAATATTTTGTGAATGTTCATGTGTGTTCTTGATAATTTCAAATTTACTAACTTTTTTTGATCTAATTTTGGTGATAAGTTAAGCTTTTAAGGTGTTAGGGAGTGTAAAAGCTGTTTTGGAAGTCAAAGGGACTAGTCAAGAGTTGATTCCCAAGGAGTTGGTGCATTGAACCCCTCCAAAACGTGGATAAGGGGGCTGCACTCATTAGGAGAAGTCAAAAATCAGTTTGGGGTGTGTGAAAGGGTGTAGAGGCAAACAAATAGTCAAACCATTAATTGACACAAGTTTCCAAGTCAATTCTTGGGAAGACTAACAGTCACCTTGAGAAAAGAGTATCCAAATTCCTAATCACCTCTTAGGAAAATGAGAAGTCAAGTGTGCAAGTCCCTAGTCATCTTTTGGGAAGACAAGAAGCTACATTGAAACTTGTAGTAATTAAATTCCAAGACAAGTTGGTCAAAGGATATTAATTAGTAAGACTTAGGGGGTTGCCTTGCACATTTTAAGGGGGATTGGGAAGCTTCTTAATCCTTTCTTTGTGACATTGTCACACCCTAATTTCCGTTAGGGCGTGATGGGCACCCGACCCTTATCTAGGGCCGAGCGAACCCGCTGACTCACGTAATGCTCATAATCATGCTTACGATCAAACCATGACACAAAATTACCACGGAAGTTTTTCAAAAACTAATATGCTTTTTTCCTTTCTCGAATCAAAGAAAATCTATAACATATAGAAACATATAGCACTTATAATACAATGCATAGTAATTCATCGGCTGACATAGCCGCTTACATAACCGACATCATATACCCACGACACTGTCTGAAAGTCTCTAACACGGAACATGAATCCATATCATAATGCTCTACCTCGGCGGCCTCCGGAGGAAATGGAGCTCGCCAATCCCGCTGGAACATCTTCTGCTAATATCTTCAGCTCACACAGGTGTACACGCGGCATGAAACGCAGCCCCGAAGGAAGGGGTCGATACGGAATATGTACTGAGTATGCAAAGCATGAAATATAATAAGCGGGACCATACTGAAGTAAAGGGTACGGAAAAATCATAAGACTTGCCTTTTGAAAAACATTTGTCATACATATACATATATTGGTAAATAAAATCATATCATAATCATGTCATCATGCCATTATATATATATATATATATATATATATATATATATATATATATATATACCGGCCCTCTAGTGAGGGACTCGGTGAAGCGTGTCTCGGCCCCGCTAGCAAGGGACTCGGTGTGCCATCCGGCCTCCATCCCCATCATCACATCATCATATCATATACACATATACATATATACAGACCC
Source organism: Lycium ferocissimum (assembly GCF_029784015.1). Classification (NCBI taxonomy): domain Eukaryota; kingdom Viridiplantae; phylum Streptophyta; class Magnoliopsida; order Solanales; family Solanaceae; genus Lycium; species Lycium ferocissimum. The sequence goes on along the minus strand of NC_081349.1, from coordinate 645,327 downwards.
GGCCCTAGTGAGGGACTCGGTGAACAATGCAGAGGAATGTGCACGAAAACGTACCCGGCCCGGGACTCGGTGAAAGATGCATTGAGCTTGCACGAGCAGAGTAGTGAGAAACCATATGCACATAAATCATTTCCAAAGACTCAATGAAGTGGTCATAATGAATCGTCATTCGAAGATCCGGACAATATTTATATCAGAAAGCTTTCGGACATTACTCGGAAACATATCGTATATCATAAGTACAATAGAGTATCATAAAGATCATAGTCATATGTCAACTCAATCCAAGCCTGCCTCGGAACGTTACGGACATTAGTCATTATGGAACTTCCTACGAGCATATCGAAGCGGTCCGAGCCTTTCTGTGAAAGTTACGGACGTTCGTAGTTTCGGAATCATTTAAGAATAAAACTCTTTTGAAAACAGAACTTTCATGCAATTTTCGACATTTAGTCATACAAAAACGTAAAGATCATAATTCGATTACATTAAGGATATGATCATCAAGAAACAAATAAGAATCATAAGCATGCTCGGATCGCGAGAATAGAATTACCTCGAAACTCGTGTCATAGCTTACTTACACTAAGACATGCCAAAAAAGAAAGGTGAGCTTTACATACCTTAGCCGCTTCCTAAGCTAATCCAACCTTAAGTCTCGACTTCTCATAATCTACAATAACGTTATTAAGTATCGATCATTAGCCATAAGCACTTAGGCATTCAATACCAAATTAACACTTTATCTACCGAAATTTCGGCAGCATTTCCCCTATGAATTGGACATCCCCGAGAATTTAACTCGGCCAAATCATTATCAAAAATACCAACAAACATAATAACAATATCAATATTCAATCCCAAATGCATTCTAACATTAATAATTCCTTTCTACACAATTCGGCAACATTTCATTTATATTCAAATAACCACATACGATCAATTCAATGCCAATGCTCATATATTCGATTACTAATCCGCAACCATTCACACATGATTTAAGAACATTCCAAGAAATTCATACAATATTCGAAACGACCCAACCAATAGGCCACTCCACCCGAAACTCTCCAAATGCCATAAGAATAACAACAATACGTTTCTTTCTTTCAATTTCATCAAATACATCAACAACCACGTTTTACAACATCATTCATGTAAATATAAGAAACCATATTATCGTTATGCTAACTTCACATTTCTTACAAATGATCCCAACCTCAACTTGTATCCTCCAACACCTTCACTTTCATTACATAATCCACAATATAACAACCAAATTACACTAAATAAAATTTGTTCATTCCTTGCCAAGCAACATAACCTATTTTCGGCCACCACAACCAATCCACAACTTCCATGATTTTCATCCATTTTCATACATCACAACAACACCCAAACAAGTTATATACAATTAATTCACAACTCCTATACTACACACACCACACACGGCCTAGACACAACACACACGGCCCACTTCAACTCAACATATTTCATGAGTTTTCATTCATTTCTTCACATCACAACATGCACAAACACCTATTAAACATGTAAACATGATTAAATCTTACCTTCCACTTAACTTCTTCCTCGCTAGAATTGGCAAATCGCGACAACAAGCGGTTTTCTTGTTCCAACAACTACTCCACGTCGACGGGACCTTTCAATTAGTAGGAAACCTAGAGAAAATATTTTTTTCCTTGATCATCATCCATGGCTGAAATTCGGCCACCATGGCCGTTTCTCTCCTTCTTGTTTTTTCTTCATTTTTCTTGAAATTTCTCAAGTGGAGAATGATGAATACTTGCTTGAATTAGTCATCCATATATATATTTATATCTATAAAAATGTGCACATGACCATGCACATGCTCCATGTCTTTCTCTTCTTTTTCTTTTCTTTTCCTCCAATTCTCTAGAATTTTCTTAAAGATGAAAAATAATGAAAATGATTATCTTGGTCATCCAATTCCCATATATTTAACTTCCATGTGGCCATGGCCCACATCACATGTGGCCGGCCACACCCCTCTAATTTCATGAAATTTTAAATTTTTCCCTAATGCATTTTTAGTCCCAAATTTTTCCTTAATGCTTCCTTCCAACAAAATCATAAGCCACTTGTCGTAAAACAAAGTCGGAAAATAGTCTCGCCCATAATTTGTCGCAACTAACTTAAAATATTCCGGCGTACGAAATACAGGATATAACAGACATAACTTCTAGCTAGTATCCATTGAGTAATTACCTACTCAAAGTTTACTAGTTCTTGAGCTATAACTTTTTTCGTGCTAATTCTTTCAAGCTTTTCTCGTTTTAACTCGTCGTGAATTGTTTGACTCAAGTGCGCCATAATTAAAAGAGTCATCCAACTATAGAGTCCATAATCTCACTCTAATCCCGAAGAGGTAGCATCTTTTGTATAATTTGGGAGATTGAATAGGAGTTGGTCAATTCCGAGGAAGCCAAATACTACAAGACGGAGTAAACCAAACCTATTGTATCATTGAGTGAACCGAGCGCCACCCAAATAAAGTAAGGGCGTCAGTAAGGTGATTTCTAACTCATAAAAGGTGATTTCTAACTCATAACCTTTTCTTTGAGCTCTGTTATGCAGGTACAATAGCCCAAGGTGCAATGAGAACTACGCCCGTTCAATCAAAAGTAAGAACTAGATGGCTTACACAAAGGAGAGGACCACTATTTCCAAGAAAATGAGAGATATTGCCTAATCCAAGGTTTCAAAAATTAAAGGTGAATGTTTGTGGGTATAATGGCTTTGATCTTGAGTTTGACGATTTGTGTGACTCCACATTCATTTCTCCTTATGCGGCTGATTGGTTGAATTTGACATGGGTTAAAAAGAGATATCCATATGAATATAATGGGTATCAAGTTAAGTGGATGGTCAAGGTGGTAATATCTCATGGAGATTATCTTGAAATGGTCTGATGTGATGTGTTTTCCCTAAAAATAAGTCACTTATGCTTTGGACAGCCCTGGTTTCAAAAACACGATGTTCCAAATGTACGAGATTGGATAAGGTATGTCATGGACGAGGAAGGATGGCCTCTCTTTCCATTCCCACTTCCGAAAGAAAATTCCAATAGTGCATATGTCTCTTCAACGCCTATAGGGGAGTGTAATGCCATGCAAAATGAGAAGTTTGGGATGACTGGAGTGAGTGGGCTGCCACAAAAGAAACAAGATAATGGAATTGAAAAGAACATGAGAGAAAAGAAAGAAGAAAAGAAAAAGAATGATGGAGAGAAAGTTCTTCACTCTGACACTCACAATCTTTCTTTTTCCTCTAGTTGCTTGAATTCTTTTGTAGGTACCGGTGAAAACAAGCTGGAGAGTGAGCCTCCGACAATGGAAACTCATGAAGAGGATGCAATGACTCCGGAAGAGCAGATTTGTCGAAAAGAGGAACTTGAAGGTAAAGAGAACCATTCTTGTGAGCTTGAAGGTAAGTTGACTAAACTCACTACTTTAGATGCTAATGTTGAGCATGCTGATTGTGTGAGTATGAGTAAGGAATTATCTTGTGTGTGCTTAAAATCTTCTTTGTCTTGTGATGATAAGTTGAATAAATCTTGTGGAGATACACTAGTTGTTCTTGGTTGTGATCCTGAAACTGAAACTACTTGTGCGTTTGATGTGATGAAAACTAGTGTTGACACTTGTGATGAGAGTCTTAATGCAAAAGAGACAACTTCTGTGGGTGAAAGGAGTGAAAACAAGTTGATTGATTTTAGCGTCTTGTCTTTAGAAAGCAATCTTGAACCTTGTGTGTGTGTGTGAGCAATATTCTATTATTAGTTGATGATTATTCTGGATATGATGGAATTGTTGGCCATAAATGTGATTGTTTGGAATTAGGCACACCACCCATGTTTGATAAGGAATAAAGCAATTCATCTTTAAGTCTTTATGATGTTGAATCTGCGCATGATAATGAAATTGACTTGAATGATGAGTTTGAACATATGGACTTCAATGATGATGTGAACTTGGGTGAGACCTTTCTTGTGAAACTATTTTTACTTGCAAATGCTTGTTTGTTTAATGATGAGTTTGAGTTTCTTAATACTCTTTCTTGTGATGGAATTAACTCCTTGTTGGATAGTTCACTTGATAGAGGACATTGTATTGAAAAGGAAAGTATGGGAAGTTGCTTAAGTAATAAATCTTCTTTGTGTGGTCCAAATCGTGATCTTGTGCTTAATAGTATTCATGATTGTGAAAGTGAACTTATGGATGGTGAAGTGACCTTAAGTAGCACTTTTCTTTACTGTTTGTTTGCGTATGATGGGTGTCATGATTGTTTTAGGAGCTTTTGTGATGTGGAGGACTTAAAATGTGACTTTGAGTGTGCTAGACGTGTAGGAAGTGATCTTGAAGAGGATTGTAAAGTAGTGCAGAATTCTTTAATAGTGAAGAAGAATGTGAGGATGAGTTCTCACTAGGAGTAGAATTTGAGTGGGAATCTATATGTGTGAGTAGGATAAGAGTGGAAAAGGAAAGTAGAATGGTGGATACCGGTCTGTGTCTATTACTTCACTTACTCGACAACATGGAACACACACTCGAGATAGATTATACATTTGAGTTAGGCTATAATACCCAATTCCGTAGCTTAAAAGGTGGAAAAGATGCATTTGAACTTTGGGGTAGTAGTCTTGGGCTTAGAGGTAAATTCCTTCCTTTTGATGAGTTTGATTGCATATTTGACTACGATTTGCGTTCTTGTCAAGGGAAAGGATGTGAGGGAATAAAAAATTCTGGTTGTGGCACATGGTTTGATCCTTTTTCTCTTCCTAAGATCAAGGATGGTACGTACGCATATCTCATGATTCATGCTTCTCTAGAGTACTCTTTTAATAATTGGTTACATCGTCTTCATTCTAGTTTGGTGTTGCTATTTGAGTTATTTGTTTATATGCTTGAGATGTGTGTTAAGATTGATGCGTTGACCATTCTTGTTTTTGACCCCGGAATTGATCAAGTGGGTAACTTGTTTGAATTAATGACGTTGGGGTGGGCTGGTACATTACTTCGGTATTGGGGTTTGAGCTATTCTATTTGTTTTGTACTTAGTATTCAAAAGAATTTGGTGTGTTTTAAAGTGAAGCAGATGGAGAGCCACTGGACAGATCCTCCTTGGCCATTATTGTGGTATGAGACGACGACATGCAAACTCCATGAGGACGGTATGTTTTCTTGGCTTATGCTTCTTCTTGGACTGTCTAAAGCCATGACGGTAATCTCTACTACCTTTGGGCAGTTTCGTAGCACTCTGGCACTATATAATGGTTGTGTTCTTGTGAGGCTACTTAGCTATTGCCTCGATGAGATTTGGAAGTTATATATACTCATTCTCGTCCATGTTTTGCAGGAATCGAATTTTTTATATCCCGTATTTTGTATGTCGGGACATTCCGAGCTAACCATGAAAAGTTAAGGACAAGACTATTCTGGGATACGAAATTGAGACTTTTGACATCCGATTTTGTTTTAAGGCATAAATTGCTTATGATTTTATTGGTATGGAATATTAAAGAAAATTTGGGGTCAAAAGTGAAGTTCGGGAAGTCTAGTCCCAACGCAACAAACCGCTCCTCAATCGGACATCGAGGTAAGGAGATATGGACGTTACAAGTCGGGCCGGGCAAGAAATGGTCTGCGCGAACGCGCCAGAGAGTGGCGCGAACGCGCAGAAGGCCAAGGGCCAATACAGCGCGAACGCGCCACTAAGGGGCGCGAACGCGCTGAACAAAATTAGAGGACTCGGGTTCAAGATGAAGGTTATATTATAAGAATGTAACAATAACATATATATGACATTTGGAGACCATATGGAAGGAATTGGTTCATATGGCACTTAATGAGAAACCACGTTGCTGCACGCTAAGTGGGGCCCACACGTTGGAGTTTTATAAAGCACATATGAAGAGACATATGAGTAGTACATGAAAGGTTGAGCAAGTCCTAAGAAGGACCCATAAGCCAAATATAGGCATAAGCCTTCCAAAAGAGAGATTTAAGGAAACATTTTCAGATGATCTGACTTGGAGGGGCAGAAACGATATTATATGTTTGGAATTTTGAAAAACACAAAGAATGAAAGTTGTAGATAATTGAAAGATATTTCCAACCGTAGGTTGTGGGACCTCACACGATATCGGTATCAAGAGTTATGACCTTTTTACTGAACGAAGGTACAGTTAGAAAAATTAAGCACAGCGCGAACGCGCCAGCGGGGCGCGAACACGCGGGAAATAGGTCGGTCCAGGCAGAACACCGTTCTATAAAAGGGAGAGGCCCCTATTTTCGTCCCAAATCACCCCAACCACTCCCAAAAACTCCAGAAAAATTCCCCCGACCTTCCACCACCAACTTTTAGCCCAAAACCGAGGTATAATTCCCAAATTCCTATTCCACGTCAATAATAGTTGCAACTACAAAATTGTGTATTAATGCGTGGTGGCTTAAGTTTAAGGTAAAAGAGTGAAGATATAGCATTATTATCGCGGGAAAGGTATGAATCTCTTTCTATTTGTGTTAATATTGATTTATTTACGAAGAAGGAGCTGTAAAATTGTTATAAAATGGTTTTGTGATGGAATTATAGGGACAAACACCATATGGGGTGTTTATGAAGTATTTTAAAGTTGGAAAATATGATGTTTAATGTTGGCATTGTTGTGATTGCTGTTGGTTGTTGAATTGAGAATTCGGGCTAGGCATATAAACAGGGGAGATGCTGTCCGATTTTCGGCAGAATAAAGAATAGTATAATTTGAGACCTAGTACAAATGTGCGATGAAAAGGCTAACATTAAGTATAAATCCTCTTAAATGTAGACTTACGAGCTTGGACGCACGAGCGTAGCCAATAGGAGATTGAACAGGTATGTGAAGCTTACTCTTTCTTTCTTATGGCATGTCTTAGTCGTGAGTAGATTCTGATACGAGTCTCGGGGTGACTCCATTCTTAAGGTCCGAGCTTGTGTGCGACTTTTATTCATTTCTTAATGTTGGCTCTCTTAATGCAGTCGAACCATAATCCGTATGTTTTTATATGATTTGATTTCCAATATTTCATAAAGACTTTTATTTTAAAAAAATTCCGTAACTACGAACGATCGTAACTTTCAAAGACGAGCTCGGATCGCTTCGAAACGTTCGCGGGAGATTCTATAATGGATAAGGTCTCCAACTTTCATAAATGGACCCGGATTGGTTCGATACTCGTCCGTGGGCCTCGAGACTCTCCCTTGTGTAGTACTAATGACTTTCGAAAGGATTGAGTATAATTATTGTCTTAAACTTCGGACGTTGACTACTTACTTCTCTAACGACTTTTTAATGACGATTATGCCCATAATTTCCATAAGCTATTTCCTATGGTTTGATACGTGTCTACGAGTCCTAAAGTTCGATTTGGTATGTTCTCGAACGACGTAAGAAAGAAATTTGATTTGACTATCGTTTTGATTCTTAAATGATGACTCGTTTTGGATATTTTATTGAGTCGTTGAAAGTGTTTTAAACTGCATATAGTTGCTCACGACTCTCTGCTCGCATATGGTTGTTACATCATTCACCGAGTCCCGGGCCGATTATGTATCGTGCGCACTATGTTATTTTCCGGTGTGATGCTATGTTACGGTTCACCGAGCTCCTCGCTAGAGGGCCGGGTTCCGTTTATATTGGTGTTATGTTGTGTTATGGCGTTACGGTAGGCTATGATGTGTTATGGGGATATGTCGGGTTACGGAGATATGAAACCTTTAGGTGTGATGCCGCGTGGCGCCAACGACGTGAGGGCGACCACCGTTCTAAGAGTCCTATGCATGACTTGTATTTTTTATGAGTAAGCATTTTGATATTTTGAATATTGCATTTACTTTCCGTACTTCTGATTTGACTGTGATCTTGTTTACTATAATTCATGCTTTGCATACTCGGTACTATTCCGTCATCGACCCCTTTCTTCGGGGGTTTCATGTAGCGCGATACTTGTACTTATCTGGATGATCCACTAGCTTAGGATTCCTGTTCAGCTGACTTGGAGCGCTCCCTTGTTCTGGAGCCTACACTTGATTCAGATTCTGTTATTGCATATTTGTATATATGTTTGTTCACGGGTACGACGGGGCCCTGTCCCGTCATATGATTTTGTTATGACTCTGTGAGGTCCGTAGACATATACGTGTAGGTTATGGGTGCTCACTATTCGGTCGTGTCCGTGTGATTTGTGATTTGGACGTCCCCGTATGCTATGATGACCTTATCGGCTTATATGTGATACTATTTTAGTTATGACGGCGATATGTATATTTGTATATTTGTGACATTTCGGGCGACGTTCCACTTTTCTGTAAATATATGTTATTTGTACACGGTATAAGTTATTCGTATCCTATCTCTGATTTGGGATACTGGGTAGATACGGGTGCCCAGGTCGGGCACTAGTCGCGGCCTACGGGGTTGGGTCGTGATAGAATTCAGGGACGAATTCTTTCCAAGAGAGGGAGGATGATGTAGTCCACATAGCCAGCCGTGATGATAATGTTCCATCGAGCCATGTTGATGATGATCCATGTGTGCCATGATGCGGTCAAGGATGATGATGCATTGATTTCGAGGACGAAATCCTTCTAAGAAGGGGAGGATGATGCAAGCCAAACTGGCAATCATACATTCCAGCAGTCTAGCCAGGATGTTACATGACATCCGTCTATGCTTTGGAGATGGAGTCTTCATTTCAGGAGCCGTGGACACTTCCAAGCTCAGGAGAGGAGCCCACGATAAGTTTATGATAGCCATGGACCCACTTTGGAGTCCCATGCGTGTGGCTAATGATTTGGAGCCCTGTGAGGCCATATTTGAAAGGCCAACTTGTGGCTATTATTTTAAAGTCCAAGTGTAGACTTTACCTATATAAGCTACACTTAGAACTATTTCTCATTTGGAACCTATCTTGACATATATGAATATTGAACTTTTCTCTCTAGGTGAGACTTGTTGTGATTTGGTGGACTCCAAATTGTACAACCCCCATTTGATCATTCAATTTGCAAGAGATTGCTATTCTCTTAAGGATTGTTGCATAAGATAGGTGCCTTTGATCCTTTTGGAAGGTAACTAGGACTAGTTGTTCTAGTTATTGTCCAATTGTTTATCAATTGTGTCTTCTTTTCTATCTTGTCTTTATTTTCTTGCATCAACCGGGGGAGGTGCATTGGCTCCCCGTGAAGCCATCCAAACTGTATATACATGAACCACAATATCCCTCAATCTATAGGATGCTAACTCCACCGATTCAACGTCTGAAGCATGCATTAAACGAAGCGTCCTCAACATCCCATCAATAAAATTCTGAGGGTCCTCTTCCGGCTTTGACCCGAAAAATTCCGGAGGGTTCAAACTAATAAAATCACGGGCCCTTGCACTAACAGCCTTATCACCTTGGCCCGTACCTTGCCGCTGAGTCTGGGCGACAACCAACTGAGTAAGAAAATGAATGGCCTCTTTTACATCTCGGCCCGAAGCATCCGGTGGAGGAGCTAGAAGTGATGGAGGCGGGCTGAGGCTCCCCATGCTCCTCAGAAATAGGCACTGAATTGGAGGACTGAGATCGAGCCACATTCTGGGACTCTCCCTCCTCAATATCCGTTGGCGGTTCTCTTTCGGCCACAACGCATTCTTGCCCTTTTGGGCTACCGTAGCCTTTCTCTTTACGAGCATTTCGAAATACACAATGCACGATTAAGGAAAGAGAAATCCTTATATCATGGCTCTATCGCACGATCTTATGAAGAAAGAAAACATTCATCGCTAAAATGCCCGGTCCTCCCATTTATAAGCGTGGCGCGCAACACACCCATAAACAAGACTCTCTTGGACAAGGCTCGTAGACACACCCTAGACAGAATCCTATTCACTACCACTTTTGTCACGACCCGACCCGAGGGCCATGACGGGCACCCTGGTGCTAACCCACCCGGGTACCTCTTATCGTATATTCATATTCACACCTAGGTGGACCACATAGCTTATTCATGAATGCTATACATCAATAACGCTAAACTCATTGAGCAACAACACATTTATACCATCATTGACAACTATGCCCACATCAATATACATAAGCCGACGAGGGCATCAAAATGATATACAAAATATAAGCCGACAAGGCTTCAAGATATCTAACCATATACAACTGTCTATGAGCCTCTAAGAAGAATAGGTAACATCATATAGGTGGGACAGGACCCCGCCATGCCCATGTATGTACACAAAAGAATAATACCAAAAGTTGTAGCTCCGGATGAAATGGAGCTCCTCTAAGCAGTCCCTGAATAAGAAAGCAATGGATCAAGCCTGTCTCTCTGGCCACCTGCGGCCTTGACGCAGCGTCCATAAACAAAAGGACGTCAGTACGAATATCGTACTGAGTATGTAAAGCATAATCAACATCATAATAGGAGCATAAGAGACAACATAAGAAACAACATAAGATGGAAAAATCGGGAGATAGTAAAGCCATTATCATCATTACTTACTTACTTGTTTTTCATAGGGACCTTTCATTTCTAAAGCGTGCTCGTATACATACATACATATACATTCGTGTTCATATTCATATTCGTATCCATACCATACCCGACCATGAGGGTTTGGTGTTTCGCATACCCGGCCATGACAAGGCTCGGTGATTATACATACCTAGCCCTACTAAGGCTGAGTGGTATCCGTACCCAACTGCAGTGGTGTGCGCGCATTAGGTATCATACCCGACTATTTAAGCTCGGTGTCACGTAATAGTCATACATACTTAGACACGTATACATAAGGGTCTATAAGTATCATCAATATCATTACTATTATCGTTTTTTTTTACGTCTATCCTTGGAGGATCAACTATCGTATAAAGGATGCAATGGAATCATGAAAGTATCAAGGATCATGAGCTTTAGTAGCTTTGGAGATAGAATCATTTGGAGGACTTTATGGAACTCATAAAAGGATATATACATATAGCCAAGGAACCATCTCTTATTGAAAGAAGGGTTAGCCTTACATACCTCTTTGTCTTCTCAACTATCTAACGTTTACCGTTGAAGCTTGAATAATCTACATTTAGAAGGGTTTATACCATGGTTAAACCTTAATGATACTCTTAAATTCGAACTAGAATAATTCATAGTCTAATGAAAATTGGGCGGCGTTTGCCCTATTTCGTCAACTTCCACCATATCACAAAACAACTCCCAACAACCACAATAACATCCATAATACGCTCATAATATCCAATTCAAGTAATCACATTACACTAAGCCTCCAATATTCACCACCATGTTCAACTCATACTAGCGACTTCATACCCATTTTAGCACATTTTCATATAATGCTTCTTCATCACCATTATTACCTTCCATAACATGGTTATATTCATATCATACTAAGAATCATGACTACATATACATTACTACTCATAAACGTCATAAAAGCTACATTTAGACTTCATTTTCTACTTTCTTCTTCTACCCAAGTCTACCAACCTCTCCATAGTCCAAATAACATGAAATGATTATAAAACTTACCTTTTATTGAGTAGGAATAACCCTTGGATGGAAATACTTCACTTGAAGAAAAACCCTAGCTTCAATCCATAAAGTCTTCTTGACTCTTGACCCTAAGAGCTTCCTTATACTTGATTCCCGTAGATTAATGATATGAGCCTTGGATCTCCTTTGGATTCTTGTATGTGAAATGTATGAAATGTTCTAGAGACTTGGAGAGAAGTGGAGAAGTGTTAAAATGAAAATAATGAAGTGGGATCACATTTATAGACTTGAAAATAACTCAGCCCGTCGGGTGTTATACGGACACTTATACGGTCCGTATAACATTGAACGGTCCGTATAAGTGGTCGTGGTTCACCATCATGGAAATCATCTTCCTGCTGGGGGTTATACGGACCCCTTATACGGACCGTATAAAGTTATATGGACCGTATAAGTGGTCGTATAACTCCACTTCCCTGAAATGGTTTCCGTCGTTTCGTTCGATCTCCAATCCTTATGGAACCTTCTTGACACTTGTGTAACACTTCATTACCAATCTAAGGAGAGTTACAACTCTTTAAGAAATCATTAAGTCAACATTAGCTCGGTACTTTACAGAACTTTTCCAAAGCACCACATATACTTTGCCCTTCTTAAGGAACTTTCGCCTTTTTCTTCCAACATCTTGAAATCTTAGCTAGGATCGTTAAATAATCTTTCTTACTTATAGAAACGTCATATTCGTCTCACCCTGCATTAGTCTATCTATCATATGACGACACGAATTTTTTTTTAAGGGGTAACACTAATTCCGCATTCGAATATGGTAGACATTGATTATCTTGAGGCTCAAAGGAAAGGAAAGGCTAAGGTGTGATTGTTGGTGATATTGTTGTTCGACCTTCCAGGTAGGTTACAGTTTACCCGTGTGGTGAGACTTCGACTAGCGAAGCATATGTTTAGATGATATTGTCGGAGATTTCATGTAAAACCTTGGGGTATAAAGTTGGGTTGGATGTTGCCTTAGTGTTTGGTATTGCTTGTGACTTGTTTGATTGGGCTAGTGGCCTGTAGAGTCCATAGAACCCTATTTGGTACGTTGTGTATAATTGGTGGATTGTTTGTGAATTGGGAGTAAATCGGAAGGATGAAATTACTTGATATTAATACTGGTACTTGGTGTACACCTCATTATTAGTATAGCCATTTAGGGACATTGCACATATGAACTACACCGTTTTTTTTTTTTTTTTTTAACTAGCATTAACATAATTAGCACAATAATAAACATAGGCTAATAAGCTTTGCGATCATGCTATACAGCGACGGGGACCATCAGGAGTACCAAATAGCTACTGTACATATCGGTCTACGAGCCTCTAAACATAGTACACATATACATAGAAAGGGGCCGAGTACTGCCGTGCCCGAATATATACACAGAAGTAGTACCACGGAACTGGGGCTCCGAAACAACTGGAGCGCTGCAAAAATACTGCTGAGGGAAACTCCTAATGATCAGCTCCGGCTATCTGCTAACCTGCGCGGCATGAAACGCAGCGCCCACATGAAGGGGCGTCAGTACAAATAGTGTACCGAGTATGTAAGGCATGAATAATAACATAGTAAATGAATATAGAGTACAAGTCACAACAGAATAGATGTACGGAGCTTATCCCGGTACGAAGTAACTCCGTACATGTATGCCCCGTAGGCGATACCACGCCCCCTTAGCCCATTTTTTTTCGAACACGGGTGTCCCGTATCCCCGTATACGATAAACAAGACATTTCGGTAAACGGTTCATTTCGGTAAGAACAAGACATTTTAGTAGACAAGACATTTCGGGAACAAGACATTTTAGTAGTAAACAAGACATTTTTCTTACCTTTACGTACGCTGAGTACATCAGCTCTCCCACCCCCTCCCCAACAGTGTCCCAACACAACATATCATATATATCATATATCGCATATACAGACGCCGCGTACGGCTCTCCCATATCCCGCGTCCGGCATCCCGCGTCCGGATGATAAGCCACCGAATCGGTGGACACGGTTGTCTCTTCCCCCTCCCCCATATACATATACATTTACATACATATGTCATAGTAAAACATAGTCATATATATATTCATGGTAGGTACATGCTATTGATATACTCGTCGTAGACATTTACTCATGTTCGACATCGTCGTTGCCATTATAAATTTATATTCGTCGTTTTAGTCATCAAAAACTATCAAGAACGTAGAACTTGGATTTTGGAGAAAAATGAATATTTTTGAAAACATTTATAAACTTTTTAAGAAGAAAAGTCACGCTTTAAAATCATAATTTCTAACTTTTGGAAATAAGGGCGTTGTAGTCACTCTCTCATATACGGCATCTCTATTGCCATCATAGAAAATCCTTGTTAGCATAGTTACAGTACTTGTCTCTCGATAACGAATTAAGAATCAAAAGTTTCCATTGGATTCTACTTTATAATGAATCAACCGAATAACAAGGAAAAATCCGGAAACAAAGGGGCCCACCTCGGGTCAAATAAGGCGGCGCACACCATTTACGTGTAATACGTTTCATGACGTTACTTACGAAGGTCTTAGGGTAATCGGGTCTCATTCTTGCAAGTTCTAGGACGTTTAGACATTGCCTTCACAATTCACGCACTTTTGGTTCAATCTTACTGAATGAATAGTAACTATTTTCAATTACGGATTTCAGGAGTTAGGAAGGTCCCCGAGGCGCGAAATCAAGCCTATACATCTAAGACATGCCAAGAAAGGAAGGGAAAACCTTACATACCTCTTTTCGCTCCTTTAGCTATTCCAAATTCACGTTGCAATTTCGTCAAAATCTGCAAATTGGTCATGTTTACCAAAATTCTTATTAGGACACTTAGGGTTGAAATCTTAAGGTAATGCTTGGCTACCGAAATTTCGGCAGCATTTCCTCTGTAAATATACCATCCTCAACATTCAACTCAGCAAGTTTTCAATCAACAACAACCCGGGAATTCAAACCCGGCCAAACTATTAACACAACTCAACAACAATACTAACAATTCCATATTCAATCAATTTACTACTTCTTCCAAAAACTTTCCAACTTCAATGAAAACAATAACAACCTTATAATATATATTCCATCAACATCATACTAATATCATTACATGCTATCCATGCAAGAACATTATTTTTCGATATACGCAATCTTCCAATTGCCAATACTTCACCAAACTTATCAAGTCTTTATTTGCGATATAACATCTACTTCACAACAACTAAGATGTTAATTACAACTCGCTCATTATTCTTTCACAACTCACCAATATACATGACTATACATCAAGTATACACGGCCACATACACACCACACACTACACGGCCATATCATGCACACACACACAACCACGTTCTCTCCAAATTCATTCAATTTCCATTATCAATATAGTATTCACAACAATAATAACCAAACACTAAATAAATTAATTAGAACATGCTTTCTACACACACACACACATACATATATACACGGCCACACCACTTTTTTTTTCCTCTTCCATGAATTTCATCCATTTTCTTACACACTACACATGCAACATCATCCATAACATGCAAAAAGAGTCAAACCTCACCTTTTCTTCAATTCTTCACTTGAGTAGAGATTCCAACTTATAGAAATAGGTGTTCCTCTTGCTCCAAAAACCACTCCACCTTGCTAGGGACCCTTGAATTGGTAGGAAAAGATTTTTGTAAAAATTTTTGAAATTTTTCTCTTGAAATTTTTCCTTTGGCCGAATGGCCTTCAACTTTTCTCCTTCTCTTTCTTGTTCTTCTTTTCTTGAAAATTCTAGAGGTTGTTATGATAAAGATGACTTAGTCATCTTATTTAATACCAAGTATGAATTAGTCATGGGCCTAGCCCATGGCTTGGCCGGTTGGGCCTTTGATTTTTCTAAAAAAAATTCAAGCCCACTTTGTATTTTTGGCTAGTTCTTGTAATTTATGAAATATTTTTCCAACTTCCAAATTTGCCCTTCGTCTTTCTCCATATATCCACGAGTCATATTGCAAATTTCCCTTTATACCCTTGACCTTCCTCATTATTTTTACTTCTAAATTTTTCATAAGCAACTCACATGTCAAACAAAATAAAATATGACCTTGCTTGTCGTCTTCCCGCGATTGTCTCGAATTATCCGATTATACAAAATGCGGGATATAACATCCTCCCCCCCTTTAGAACATTCGTCCTCGAATGTTAAACTGACCTCATGGTGCATTATAATACTTCGGGGAGGTCTCCTTCGTAGATATTCTCACATATCGCTCAACATATCCACTTTAGGTCCAACATCTCTTCCCCTTCTGCTAATCTAGTCCGTCTCGGCCTACGCGACTTTTATGGGGTTTCTAACCACTCTACACGCTCTTCTTTACTCCAGGCTACCTGATTACACATTCGTCCCCAGTTCCCACAATTATGAAATTTTCAACATATTTCCCAGGGGGTCACCCATCGTGAAATTACCCTCGCCCTAGCACGCTTAACCTTGAAACTCTATTGCATTCCAGCGTCTTAGCGTTAGTATTTTCGTCTCCACTCCCTCACACTGCTTATATCACATGATATGGAACGAGTTGGGGTCTTAGCAGTTTTCAAAATACCCGCGTAACACATTTTTTTCTTTTATTTACAGTTCTACCCTCCGCAGTCTCTAGTATTCACTGTTACCTGTACGTATGGTCACTTTTCGTCCTAATTTCCGAATGTTCAACAATACAAGGGCGGCATGGAATAAGATAGAATCCGAATCAATTAACACGCATATCATAGAAGATGCCGGAAAAGTACCTGTGGCCGCATCTGCGGAAGGCTCAGGGTCCTGTCGTCCTGTCGATGCATATAAGCGGTGCATAGGACCGGCTGAACTAGGTGCCCCTCCTCTACCTCGGCCGCGGCCCGCTGGGGCCTGAGAAGTCTGTCCACGAGGGCGCACGGTCGACGATGAACCAATTGTCGATCCGGCCGGGCCGAGTTTGGCCTCTTCCATCCTTTAATGGGCGATCACGCACTAAATGGTCGGGTTCGACCGCAGGCAAAGCAACCACCTGTTTCCAGGTAACACTGCCCAGAATGTGGCTTGCCACATCGAGCGCATCGCGGTGGGGGCAGCCCCGTCCTACTAAAATCAGCTCTGTACTGGGATCCTGAAGCGTTAGCATTCTGATCTAGTCCCGAATAAATAGGATAATCAAACCTTCTATTCGCGGTTCGAGGAGGTGCACTGGCCACTGATTGGCCCGAATATCCAGGATACTGCTGTGTCTGTCCTTCTCTGTACTCGCTTCTCGCCCCGGAAGATCTGCCCCTTTTCCTGGAACCCCTATCCGGGTAGCGCTCCTCTCTCTGAAGCTGATGTTGCTCCTCCAGGTTTTGGGCATGGGCCTGTATGCGAGCAATAGTCATCCCATCCTGGAGTGAGGCCGTCAAGCACTCTTTAATTATATGCGGCCCCAACCCACTCACAAATCGATGTACATGATCCCCCACATCAGCGATCATGGCTGGGGCATACCTGGCCAGCGAGTTGAAGCGGAGGCTGTATTCCCTGACGCTCATATTTCCTTGCTTAAGATTTAAGAACATATCACCGAGCTCGTCGAACTTCCGGGCAGAAATGTCGCAAAATGCCTCGCAAACTCCCGCCAAACCGGGGGAGGGGCATTTGCTCCCCTCGAGGCTCTCCAACCGTCATACCACAAGACCTGCTACATCCCGCAACGTACGATGCCAATTCCACCGACTCGTATCTGAAGCATGTATAATCCTCAGTGTCCTTAGCATCTCATCTATAAAATTCTGCGGGTCTTCCTCTGGTTTTGACCCATAAAACTCCGGAGGTCTTAGGGCGATGAAATCACGGGCCCTAGCACTTACTGCCCTGTCTCCCGGGCCCGTATCTTGCCGCTGAGCCTGTGCGGCAACTAACTGAGTCAATAACTGGATGGCCTCTGCCATCGGCTGGCCCGGAGCTGCTGTCTCGCCCTCCTGGGCTGCCCTAGCTTTCTTCTTCGGCGGCATTACTGAAACATTAACATAGGATTAGGAAAGGAATATGGAATCCTGGTAGCATAGCTCTATCGCACGATTTTAGAATACAAAGAAGGTCATATTTCCTAAATGCCCTGTAGCTTCCTGTTTATAAGTGTGGCGCGCTACACACCCATAAACAAGACTCTACTGGACACGGCTCGTAGACAAACCCCTAGGACCGCCCGTTCGCTCGATACCACTTTGTCACACCCCGATCTTACTAGGGTGTGATGGGCACCCGACCCCATATTCGGAGCCGAGCGAACCCGCTGACTCTCATTGCACATATGAACTACACCGTTTTTTTTTTTTTTTTTTAACTAGCATTAACATAATTAGCACAATAATAAACATAGGCTAATAAGCTTTGCGATCATACTATACAGCGACGGGGACCATCTGGAGTACCAAATAGCTACTGTACATATCTGTCTACGAGCCTCTAAACATAGTACACATATACATAGAAAGGGGCCGAGTACTGCCGTGCCCGAATATATACACAGAAGTAGTACCACGGAACTGGGGCTCCGAAACAACTGGAGCGCTGCAAAAATACTGCCGAGGGAAACTCCTAATGATCGGCTCCGGCTATTCGCTAACCTCGCGCGCATGAAACGCAGCGCCCACATGAAGGGGCGTCAGTACAAATAGTGTACCGAGTATGTAAGGCATGAATAATAACATAGTAAATGAATATAGAGTACAAGTCACAACAGAATAGATGTACGGAGCTTATCCTGGTAC
Source organism: Lycium ferocissimum (assembly GCF_029784015.1). Classification (NCBI taxonomy): domain Eukaryota; kingdom Viridiplantae; phylum Streptophyta; class Magnoliopsida; order Solanales; family Solanaceae; genus Lycium; species Lycium ferocissimum. The sequence goes on along the minus strand of NC_081349.1, from coordinate 626,902 downwards.
GTAAGTAACCTGTACATGTGTATGCCCTGTAGGCAGATACCACGCAAGCTTAGCCCATTTTTTTCGAACACGAGTTGTCCCGTATCCCCGTACGGTAAATAACATTTCGAAACGGTTCATACATTTTAGTAGACAAGACATTTCTGTAAGACATTTCGTAAACGTCCCAACACAACATATCATATATATCATATATCGTTCATTTCGCGGGAAGAAACAAGACATTTTAGTAGACAAGACATTTCGTAAAAAAATATAATGACAAGGGTATAAAGGGAAATTTGCACATTTCGATATAAGAAAGACATTTTTCTTACCTTTACGAACGCCGTACAAAGTGAGTACAGAAAAATCAAAGGCGGCCATGGGCTCCCACCCCCTCCCCAAAGAAAAGAAGAACAAGAAAGAGAAGGAGAAAAGTCCCAACACAACATATCATATATATCCCGTGTATACTTGATGTATAGTCATGTATATTGGTGAGTTGTGAAAGAATAATGAGCGAGTTGTAATTAACATCTTAGTGGTTGTGAAGTAGATGTTATATCGCAAATAAAGACTTGATAAGTTTGGTGAAGTATTGGCAATTGGAAGATTGCGTATATCGAAAAATAATGTTCTTGCATGGATGGCATGTAATGATATTAGTATGATGTTGATGGAATATATATTATAAGGTTGTTATTGTTTTCATTGAAGTTGGAAAGTTTTTGGAAGAAGTAGTAAATTGATTGAATATGGAATTGTTAGTATTGTTGTTGAGTTGTGTTAATAGTTTGGCCGGGTTTGAATTCCCGGGTTGTTGTTGATTGAAAACTTGCTGAGTTGAATGTTGAGGATGGTATATTTACAGAGGAAATGTTTGCCGAAATTTCGGTAGCCAAGCATTACCTTAAGATTTCGACCCTAAGTGTCCTAATAAGAATTTTGGTAAACATGACCAATTTGCAGATTTTGACGAAATTGCAACGTGAATTTGGAATAGCTAAAGGAGCGAAAAGAGGTATGTAAGGTTTTCCCTTCCTTTCTTGGCATGTCTTAGGTGTATAGGCTTGATTTCGCGCCTCGGGGACCTTCCTAACTCCTGAAATCCGTAATTGAAAATAGTTACTATTCATTCAGTAAGATTGAACCAAAAGTGCGTGAATTGTGAAGGCAATGTCTAAACGCCCTAGAACTTGCAAGAATGAGACCCGATTACCCTAAGACCTTCGTAAGTAACGTCATGAAATGTATTACACGTAAATGGTGTGCGCCGCCTTATTTGACCCGAGGTGGGCCCCTTTGTTTCCGGATTTTTCCTTGTTATTCGGTTGATTCATTATAAAGTAGAATCCAATGGAAACTTTTGATTCTTAATTCGTTATCGAGAGACAAGTACTGTAACTATGCTAACAAGGATTTTCTATGATGGCAATAGAGATGCCAGATATGAGAGAGTGACTACAACGCCCTTATTTCCAAAAGTTAGAAATTATGATTTTAAAGCGTGACTTTTCTTCTTAAAAAGTTTATAAATGTTTTCAAAAATATTCATTTTTCTCCAAAATCCAAGTTCTACGTTCTTGATAGTTTTTGATGACTAAAACGACGAATATAAATTTATAATGGCAACGACGATGTCGAACATGAGTAAATGTCTACGACGAGTATATCAATAGCATGTACCTACCATGAATATATATATGACTATGTTTTACTATGACATATGTATGTAAATGTATATGTATATGGGGAAGGGGGAAGGGCAACTGTGTCCACCTGATTCAGCTGGCTTATCATCCCGGACGCGGGATGCCCGGACGCGGGATATGGGAGAGCCGTACGCGGCGTCTGTATATGCGATATATGATATATATGATATGTTGTGTTGGGACACTGTTGGGGAGGGGGGTGGGAGAGCTGATGTACTCAGCGTCTGTAAAGGTAAGAAAGATGTACTGTTTACTAAAATGTACTGTTCACTGAAATGTACTGTCTACTAAAATGTACTGTTTACTGAAATGAACCGTTTACTGAAATGTACTGTTTACTGTATACGGGGATACGGGACACTGTGTTCGGAAAAATGGGCTAAGCTTGCGTGGTATCTGCCTACAGGGCATACACATGTACAAAGTTACTTCGTACTGGGATAAGCTCCGTACATCTATTCTCGTTGTGACTTGTACTCTATATTCATTTACTATGTTATTATGCATGCCTTACATACTCGGTACACTATTTGTACCGACGCCCGCTTCATGTGGGCGCCGCGTTTCATGCCGCGCGGTGCGTACAGCCGTGAGTCGATCATTAGAGTTTCCCTCGGCAGCATTTTTGCGGCGCTCCGGTTGTTTCGAGCCCCGATTCCGTGGTACTACTGTATATATTCGGGCACGGCGGTACTCGGCCCCTTTCTATGTATATGTGTACTATGTCTAGAGGCTCGTAGACGGATATGTACAGTAGCTATTTGGTACTCCAGATGGTCCCCGTCGCTGTATAGTATGATCGCAAAGCTTATTAGCCTATGTTTATTATTGTGCTAATTATGTTAATGCTAGTTAAAAAAAAAAAAAACGGTGTAGTTCATATGTGCAATGAGAGTCAGCGGGTTCGCTCGGCTCCGAATATGGGGTCGGGTGCCCATCACACCCTAGTAAGATCGGGGTGTGACAGATCACCAACCTATATCTGCAGGCCTGCGGGCATGAAACACAACTCTCCAGGCAATAGGGGAGTCAGTACAAATAATGTACCGAGTACGTAAGGCAAGAAAATAGCATATACACAAGAATCATGAAAGGAATCTATGACATGAGAGCCAATCTGTATATCTAAATATATATGCATGACTGTATATCTGAAAGTGGCTGTATAATTCTGTATAACTGAAAGTGCCTCTGAGGGCATATGATATGCATGCTTTCTTTCAAAAATCATATACATATATAATAACTATTACTGCTGAGGAACGTACAGCCCGATCCATAAATGCCAGTGCTGCGGAACGTGCAGTCTGATCCATATATCATATCATCCCGCGTCTGGGGTATTATCATAATCTGTCCACTGCAGTGGTGTGCACATCTATGTGCCCGCCCGGCTGAATATAGCGCAGCGGGGTGTGAGAAAATAGCTGTATATATATAAATGCATGTAGGACTCGTAAAGATAACATCTGAATCTTTCGGAGTGACGTAGAGTCGGTAACCTCCGAATATCGCTATGGATCTTCTATCATCACATCTCTTACCTCTACTGGATCAATGGTCATAAGATCAATTCAAGAATCATAAGCATGAAACAATAACATCGTCAGGAATCCAAAGAAACATAAGCTTTCTAGCTTTCTAAGAATGGAATCATTATGGATAACGCTTGCTCGTTCGTTCGTTCGTTCTTTCTCATATGATTCATGCCAAAAATAATAAAAGGCCTTAACATACGTCGAAGTCTATCTAAATGTCCAACGCTTATTTCCCAAGATCGCAAGTCTACAACCAAGATAACATAGGTTACAATTAGACCATATACACCTCTTACTATCTATTTCAAGTACGTAGGAAACTTATCAAAATTTGGGCAGCATTTCCCCTATAATTCTTTTTCCAACCCGATTCCAAAACAGTCCACAACATACACAACATCATCAACAACAACAAGACCAATACATGGCAACATAAATAAGTGGAAATCCCTCCAAAACTTTAATCAAAAAGAGCCCTCAAGGCAGCCACATCAACAAACTAGTTCATGCCTTTCATAACATGTATTTCTTCACTTCAAACTAAGGAATTTCTCCACAAACAACTTAATCAACAAGAGTAGAATATAACACATACCTTAATGTCCAGAAAATCCAACCAAATCCCCAGCTTCAAGCTCAAACAAACAGCCACATACCAAGCAATATCATTACTATGATTTCCTTACTAGTTCCTTGATTCCAAGATAATTTCTTGCTAAACTTTGGTAGGATTTAGTTGGGAATTTTTTGGAGAGGATTTAGGGACATTCTCCAGATAGGAGATGTGAAAAAATGAAGGCCAAATCGATATATATGCATTTAAGTCGTTCTGGAAATTGCACCGCCTCACTTCGACGGTCGTCGATCATGTTGACGGTCCGTACAATTGCACCGTCAAATGGCACAGCTCATACGTTTCTCTGTAATACTCCAAATTGCAATCTGCCAATTGCATTGGAAAGAAGACCCTTTGAACTTACGTGTACATAGGTTATGGATTCCGTAACTCCTAGTATGCTAAGAGATATGACCCTCACAAGTGGACCCAAAAATCATGTCCAAAAATCTGCCAAGTTCTCCCAAAGTCTCGACAACTAAATTCCTTTGACTCGTTTGACCTCCGAATTTCCAATACTTTCTACATATGAACTTAAACCTTCATATATGAGGGATAACATATCTAATACCTCATAACCTCAAGGACTAACATTCGAGACCAAGACGACTAGTGTACCATATACATCAATGCAACAGATGAGCGTCGTAGCGTATTCTTTCTTGTTTCACTTAGCTCCCGACTCTCACATTCTCTATGATATAAGTTGATGATTATATCTTCCTTTAAGACACGCTTGTAAGCTACTTGTACAATTTCCCCAATAGATCCTCGACACAAGTCTAAATCACTAAGATCATTATGGAACCTCAAAGTGTGGGAAAGGAGTGACACGAAATCTTATCTTGTCTTCTTAACTCTGGAAATTTTTGAAACTTGTCCCACTCATACCAACTTGCTTACGTCGCAAGATAGCGAAATTTTCCAAGGTGTAACATTCTTTCCCCCTTCGGAACATTCGTCCTGTTATATCCCGTATTTCGTATGTCGGGAAAACGCGAGTCAATCTTGATTAGTCAAGGACAAGACTATCCCGAGAATGAAGCAGAGACTTTTGTTTGTCTTAAAGGCTTACGTTGTGTATGATTTTAATGGTATGGAAATGTTAAGGAAATACTTGGAGGAAATTTTCCATTTTTAGTAAGTATGCCATTGTTGGAAAGTTGAAAAATTCAAAAAAAAAAAGAAATAAAAACACCATGTGGCCGGCCACCTTGGGTGCGGGCCATGGCCACATGGATGGTGGAATATGGCTACTAAAAGATGACTTGGTCATCTTTATTTACACTACAAGACTTAGAAAATTCAAGAACAATCAAGAAAAAAAATTGGAGAAGCAAGAGAGAGGGGTATTCGGCCACCTCCCAAGAAATTCAAGATCAATTTCTAGCCATCAAAAAAAATTAATTCTTCAAGCAAAGTTGCTAATTCAAGGGTGCTCAATAACGTGGAAGTGTTGTTTGGAGCGTTGGCTTGCTTGTTTTCTCCATCTACCAACTTTGGTCAAGTTAAAGAAGTGAAGAAGAAAGGTGAGTTTTAATCTTGTTTCATGTGTTATGAATGGTTCATATGTGTTGTAGCATGATAAAAAGGAAGAAATTTATGATAGAAATTAAGTTGGAGTTAAGGTTGTATATATGGGTTTGGCCGTGTGTATGTATATTGTGTTAAAGGTGATGAATAAATTCTAATTAGCATGTCTTGATGGTTGTAGAGTGAAGAAAAGAATGGAAATAATTTTTGTGAGTGGAAGTGGTGTTGGCCGAATAGGTCCCCTTAGTGTAGTTGTGAATTAACAAATCGTCGTTAGCGTTTTAGTTGTTGTCGTCATGGATTTTATAATGAGAAATGCAAGTTTAACGACTTAGAATAATGTTATGTTGGTTAAGAGATGATTTGGAAGTTTATGCGAATTTTATGTAATTTTTGCATTTACTAATATTGCATTGTTAGTGTATGGCTTAATGGTATAAATCATGAATTTGGAAGATAAGAATGTGTTTGGTGTTGTTTTCGGGTTTGGAGACAAATTCGGGTGAGTTGGAGTATAGTTTGAGTTGTTGGAGAATTGTGCGAATTGTTGAAAATGTTCTTGAATATTGTTTGGATGGCTTTGGATTAGTAATCGAGTGTGTAAACATTGATATTAGTTTGATCGTAAGCAGTTAAAGAAAGTATATTATGAATGTTGTCGAAGTTATGTAGAAAGAACCATTAATGTTAGAATACACTTTTGAATTGATTGTTGATGTTGTAGTTTGGTTGTTGGTTTGGTTGTTGCTGAAATTAGCCGAGTTGAAATCTCGGGGTTGGTGTATTTACAGGGGAAGTGCTGCCGAAATTTCGGTAGAATTTAATGTCCGTTTGAAATGGAATGCCTAAAGGCTTATGGCTAATGTTAATATATTTGGCGTTATGTAGATCTTGGCATATCCGAGAGTCGAGGCTTGACTTAGCTTGCGAGCGGACAAGGTATGTAAGGCGTCGCTTTCTTTCCTTTGGCATGTCTTAGTGCTATTAGGCTATGATCCGCGTCTCGGGGATATTCCATTCTTAAATCCGAGCTTAGATACGTACTTGTTTGATCCTAAAGATATATTCTTTAATATGTTCAATGTAAGGTTATTAAGCTTTCTAATAAATGAGTTTTCAAAGACTTATGAAAATTTTGACTACAAAGAGGTCCCGAACTTCAAACGTCCGTAACTTTTGCGTACGAGCTCGGAACGCCCCAAAACATAATATGTAAGTTCATAAGGCCTAACTCTCCCCTAACCCTCGTAGTCGGGCTCGGATGGGGGTCGGCACCCGTCCGTGGGGCCCGCAGCTCTTTATGATTTCCCCTAATGACCTTTAAGAAAAATTTAGTATTATTTTCACCTTGATCTCCGAGCATGGATTCCCTACTTATTTAGTAAGTTTAGAATTATGATTTGTATGCATTTTAAATACGGATTGTTACGCATATGACTTTGATATGTAATTGTGATTTCCAAAGTTTGTTGATATGTCCCTGAAAGGCATTCAAAAGGAAGTTTGATTAGACTATGACCCTAATCTGTAAATAATAGTTTGCTTCGATTAATTTACCAAATTTTGGTAAATGTTTATGCTGCATATGATTTATGAGATTTGTACATTGTACATGATTCCTACGATTCTGCTCGTGCATATTATTGTTACCTCCTTTGCCGAGTCCCGGGTCGGTTATGTTCGTGCGCACAATTTGAAGTATGATGAGATTCCGAAGTATGATGAGCGCCTGAAATATGATCTGATTCGATATATACAATGATATGAGGTATGATGAGTTACGAAATAGGACATGGTTCTCCGAGATGCGATATGATTCGCATTATGATGCGATTTGGAGGAGACGTTCGGAGAATATACAAAACTTCCGAAGTATGATGAGTTGTGGCGCCCAAGGCGGGGAGGGAGACCACGTTCCGTCCGCCGGGTCCTATCATGGACCATATATGACATATGTTTTTGACATTCATGATTTATGTTTATAAAGTAAGCATGCTGACATTCTGATCATTATATTTATTTTCTGAATTTCATATATGACTTCCGGTAAGTGACATGCATATAATGTATGTGTGATGATACGGTTTGGCTTATTGACATATGTTTATGCGGGACAAACGGTTAAAAAGGTTAATTATGCTTTTCCAGTTTCTATGTTTATTTCCTTAACCCTTATTCCGGATTTGATTCTGTTTATGTATTTCCTGCCTTACATACTCAGTACATATTCCGTACTGACCCCCTTTCTTCGGGGGCTGCGTTTCATGCCGCGCAGGTACTCGTTTGAGTGAGCCGCCACCAAGGGTCCCTGTCGACTATCTTGAAGAGCACCCTTGTCCGGAGCCCCGTATTTTGGTACGGCCTTTTGTTACATTCATGTATATTTGTTCGGGGGTACGGCGGGGCCCCGTCCCGTCATATGACTTTGTTACTCGTGTGAGGTCCGTAGACATGTCTCGTGGTGTGGCTATATACGTACGTGCTATATGCACGTATTGTATGTCCGGGCGGTTTATTCACCGCGGGCCCCTTGTCGGCTCACCTATATATGTGCATATGGATATGTTGGCCCTGTGTGGCCTTTGTTGGTATTTTCTGTGTGCAGGAAAATTTTGGTTAGTAAGAAAAACAGAGGAAACTCTGCCCAATTTTTTTTAGTATTTGAGTTACTATTTTTGACTTTTGGTACGTACGGGTGCCCAGTTCGGGCGCTAGTCACGGCCTACGGGGTTGGGTCGTGACAAAAGTGGTATCAGAGCGGTTAGTCCTTGGAATGTCTACAGGCCGTGTCTAGTAGAGTCCTGTTTATCGGTGTGTTGTGCACCACATCTATAAACAGGAGGCTACCGGACATTTAGGATATTATCCCCTCCTTCTGATCTTAGATCGTGCGATAGAGCCGTATTATCAGGATGACTCCTCCCTAACGAATTGCTATATTTTCAGCGATGCCTCCGAGGAAGGCGACGGTTGCCCGTGGCGGCGCCCATCGGCAGGGGAGCCCGCCGGGCCCGCAGAGTTACTAGGGCCCGCGCCGCCCGAGCCGAGATTGCGCCCGTCGGCCGGCCGGCTCCGCTACCCCCCATCACCATCGAGGGGCATGTCGTGCCGGCCGGCGGTACCCAAGACGGGGGGCTCCACCGCCCGCCCGAGGTTCGAGTGCCCGACCTCCGGCTCTCGGTAGGGGCGGAGGGGCGGGGTAGAGGGACGTTGTTCGATTATTGACCCCGGTGGCAGCGTGGCAGTCCGCAGGCACGGAGCGGGGGATGACCGTGCGGATAGGCGTGACGGTGAGAGGGGCCGTTATTCTTGACACGTGTCCGCCGGAGTTTTCGGGTCAAAGCTTGGGGAGGATCCTCGGAGTTCATTAGAGAGATGCGGCGTACGCCGCGGCTTGTCGGGGCCTCCGAGACCGAGTCCGTTGAGTTCGCATCGTGTCGGTGGCCGCACGACATAGCGACCAAGCGGTATGAGTCATGGGAGAGTTTGTCCGGAGGTGAGGGAGGCTTCCCAGTGTATGGGATGAGTTTGTGGAGGCTTTCCTTGCCCATTTCCTACCTCACTGAGACCGTACGCGCCGGGTTCACGGGTTTATACATACGGCGAGGATGTGGTAGAAGTGTTCGGGAATACGGCACCCCGGAGTTTGATTCCCTAGCTAGATACGCACCTGCATGTGTGGGCGACATGACGGACGAGTGCACCAACAGTGATGGGGCTAGATGATTATACGATAGAGCAGTTGTATGGCGATGGCCTCCCCGGCCGGCATGGATATTGCACGGGTGCGGGCATATGCCCGGGCGTGGAGGACCACACCGAGAAGCGCCCGGCCGACAGGGGGGGGTGATGCGGGGGTCGGCCAGAGGCCAGGTCGGCCGAATGCAGGAGATTTTCGAGGCGGGCGGCCTCGGCGAGCGGCGCGACAGCGAGATATCTCCTCCCCCCGGCCGGAGCACGCCCCCCACGGTTCGCGGATAGGAGGCCGGCCGGTACGGGGTATTCGGGCCGGTCGTAGCTCGGAGCTTGGGGGGTCGCGGAGACGGAGGTTCCGGGGCCGAGGTGCCACCCATACCTCGGTGTTCTCCCACCGCGGGGGATACCACCCGGAGAGTGCTACCGTGCCACGGTTGTTTTGCTTGTGGCCGTCGTGGCCATGTCATAAGAGAGATTGTCCGTACGCAGGCGGCCCGGTGGTGTAGCTCGGGCCCGAGTCGGTTGCCGGTCCGTCTTTTCCTTCGTAGCGATGCGCCCTACGGGCGGTATGCGCATCGGGCGGGCCGCGGGCAGAGGTCGTGGCGAGCTCCCCTAGCGGTCCTTCGAACCGCATATATGCTCGACTAGCCTACAGACCGAGTGACGCAAAGCACCGCATATGGATACAGGTATATGAGCCTTTATTATAATATTTTTATGTATGTGCAATTACTGTGTGAATGTTATTAAATAGCAATAAGTGGGAATTTAGAAGCCGATAACTGAGTATGTATAAATAACGGCGGTTAAGGTGTGTCCGTCGCTATTGGCAACCCGGGAGACTAAGACGAAGAATGGTTTTACCCATAGGTGACAGTGAAATAGGTAGAATCGAGCGAAGGGCAAAATGGTAATTGTGTCATGAGGGCGTTCGGAGACCTGTCAAGACTTTTCTTTACTCTAAGTTACGCGACGAAGGTCATGCGTGAAGAGAACGCGATTATACCGCGTTAGAGCCTCGTATTTCATCGAAGGTCCGGTTGTTAAGCGTGCTAGAGCGGGGGAAATTCCGGTGACGGGGCGACCCCCCCGGGAAGTTTCGAAAGTCTTACGGCTTCGGCCAAAAGAAGCAAATGGGAAGCTAGGGTAGTCTAAAGGACTTAGAATGTACCGGGTAGACGAAAATTTTAGGAGGTCGCGTAAGCCGAGAGAGGACTAGACCGGGGAAAAGAAAGAAGAGGCGTCACAATTTTGGAACTAGGGTGGATTGGAGTAGTGTTTGAGGGATCTTTTGTAAGTGGCAATTGTATATATGTGTGTCGGAAAGTGTGTGATACTCTGTGCATGACTATGTTAGCGGGTGAATGTATTCCATCAATCAACGTGACGGCGTATGGAAGGTGTTAATCAGACAAGATAACGAAGTTCGATTGAAAAGAAAATAACTGGTACAAATGTTTTAAGCAAGCTGATTAAGTAATGATAAGTACACCCCAAAAGGGGGGAAGTGGGTACGAGAAATACAACTGTTGGATAGAGGCAATCGACACTACAAAATGTTGGATACGGATACTCGAGCCACAGGTAAAGTTCCTTGCCGAGACGAGTTCATAAGATGCAAAGCCAGTAAAGGAAGGGATAATAGAAGCGTTTGAATTAAAGACAAAGAAGTAACCCAAGGAAATGCAATTGAAGTGCGACAAGTTGGGTATAAAATGGTTTAAGCGAGATGGTCAGAGTAATAGGCTACCAAAATAGGGCAAAACTATGTGCTCTACGAAAGACATAATAAGAGTCGACAAGGAGGAGGAGTCTAACTTGAGACGTGTCATGGACCTTGTTACATTGTTATAAGGTAAGGATGTTACGCACTAAAGACGTGGCCTACTTAAAGTGTCGTGACGGAATAATAAGGGGAAGAAGATGACTTGAGAAGCTAAAGAAGAAATAAAGGCGAAGTATCATCGGTAAATGAGATTGTATACTATGGCAATAAAGAAAACCCCCGAGATACTTACCCGACTTTATAAGGCTAGTTGAACATTCGAGGACGAATGTTCTAAAGGGGAAGGATGTTATATCCCGTATTTCGTATGTCGGGAAAACACGAGTCAATCTTGATTAGTCAAGGACAAGACTATCCCGAGAATGAAGCAGAGACTTTTGTTTGTCTTAAAGGCTTACGTTGTGTGTATGATTTTAATGGTATGGAAATGTTAAGGAAATACTTGGAGGAAATTTTCCATTTTTAGTAAGTATGCCATTGTTGGAAAGTTGAAAAATTCAAAAAAAAAAAAGAAATAAAAACACCATGTGGCCAGCCACCTTGGGTGCGGGCCATGGCCACATGGATGGTGGAATATGGCTACTAAAAGATGACTTGGTCATCTTTATTTACACTACAAGACTTAGAAAATTCAAGAACAATCAAGAAAAAAAAATTGGAGAAGCAAGAGAGAGGGTATTCACCACCTCCCAAGAAATTCAAGATCAATTTCTAGCCATCAAAAAAAATTAATTCTTCAAGCAAAGTTGCTAATTCAAGGGTGCTCAATAACGTGGAAGTGTTGTTTGGAGCGTTGGCTTGCTTGTTTTCTCCATCTACCAACTTTGGTCAAGTTAAAGAAGTGAAGAAGAAAGGTGAGTTTTAATCTTGTTTCATGTGTTATGAATGGTTCATATGTGTTGTAGCATGATAAAAAGGAAGAAATTTATGATAGAAATTAAGTTGGAGTTAAGGTTGTATATATGGGTTTGGCCGTGTGTATGTATATTGTGTTAAAGGTGATGAATAAATTCTAATTAGCATGTCTTGATGGTTGTAGAGTGAAGAAAAGAATGGAAATAATTTTGTGAGTGGAAGTGGTGTTGGCCGAATAGGTCCCCTTAGTGTAGTTGTGAATTAACAAATCGTCGTTAGCGTTTTAGTTGTTGTCGTCATGGATTTTATAATGAGAAATGCAAGTTTAACGACATAGAATAATGTTATGTTGGTTAAGAGATGATTTGGAAGTTTATGTAATTTTTGCATTTACGAATATTGCATTGTTAGTGTATGGCTTAATGGTATAAATCATGAATTTGGAAGATAAGAATGTGTTTGGTGTTGTTTTCTGTTTGGAGACAAATTCGGGTGAGTTGAGTATAGTTTGAGTTGTTGGAGAATTGTGCGAATTGTTGAAAATGTTCTTGAATATTGTTTGGATGGCTTTGGATTAGTAATCGAGTGTGTAAACATTGATATTAGTTTGATCGTAAGCAGTTAAAGAAAGTATATTATGAATGTTGTCGAAGTTATGTAGAAAGAACCATTAATGTTAGAATACACTTTTGAATTAATTGTTGATGTTGTAGTTTGGTTGTTGGTTTGGTTGTTGTGAAATTAGCCGAGTTGAAATCTCGGGGGTGTATTTACGGGGAAGTGCCAAATTTCGGTAGAATTTAATGTCCGTTTGAAATGGAATGCCTAAAGGCTTATGGCTAATGTTAATATATTTGGCGTTATGTAGATCTTGGCGTATCCGAGAGTCGAGGCTTGACTTAGCTTGCGAGCGGACAAGGTATGTAAGGCGTCGCTTTCTTTCCTTTGGCATGTCTTAGTGCTATTAGGCTATGACCCGCGTCTCGGGGATATTCCATTCTTAAATCCGAGCTTAGATACGTACTTGTTTGATCCTAAAGATATATTCTTTAATATGTTCAATGTAAGGTTATTAAGCTTTCTAATAAATGAGTTTTCAAAGACTTATGAAAATTTTGACTACAAAGAGGTCCCGAACTTCAAACGTCCGTAACTTTTGCATACGAGCTCGGAACGCCCCAAAACATAATATGTAGGTTCATAAGGCCTAACTCTCCCTAACCCTCGTAGTCGGGCTCGGATGGGGGTCGGCACCCGTCCGTGGGGCCCGCAGCCTTTATGATTTCCTAATGACCTTTAAGAAAAATTTAGTATTATTTTCACCTTGATCTCCGAGCATGGATTCCCTACTTATTTAGTAAGTTTAGAATTATGATTTGTATGCATTTTAAATACGGATTGTTACGCATATGACTTTGATATGTAATTGTGATTTCCAAAGTTTGTTGATATGTCCCCGAAAGGCATTCAAAAGGAAGTTTGATTAGACTATGACCCTAATCAAATAATAGTTTGTTTCGATTAATTTACCAAATTTTGGTAAATGTTTATGCTGCATATGATTTATGAGATTTGTACATTGTACATGATTCCTACGATTCGCTCGTGCATATTATTGTTACCTCCTTCGCCGAGTCCCAGCGGTTATGTTCATGCGCACAATTTGAAGTATGATGAGATTCCGAAGTATGATGAGCGCCTGAAATATGATCTGATTCTGATATATACAATGATATGAGGTATGATGAGTTCTGAAATATGACATGGTTCTGAGATGCGATATGATTCTGCATTATGATGCGATTTGGAGGAGACGTTCGGAGAATATACAAAACTTCCGAAGTATGATGAGTCGTGGCGCCCAAGGCGCGTAGGGCGACCACGTTCCGTCCGCCGGTCCTATCATGGACCATATATGACATATGTTTTTGACATTCATGATTTATGTTTATAAAGTAAGCATGCTGACATTCTGATCATTATATTTATTTTCTGAATTTCATATATGACTTCCGGTAAGTGACATGCATATAATGTATGTGTGATGATACGGTTTGGCTTATTGACATATGTTTATGCGGGACAAACTTAAAAGGTTAATTATGCTTTTCCAGCTTTCTATGTTTATTTCCTTAACCCTTATTCGATTTGATTCTCGTTTATGTATTTCCCGCCCTTACATACTCGCACATATTCCGTACTGACCCCTTTCTTCGGGGTCGCTTTTCATGCGCCGCGTGTACTCGTTTGAGCGAGCGCCGCCACTTAGGGTCCCCGTTCAGCCCATCTTGAAGAGCTCCCTTGTCCGGAGCCCGCATTTTGGCCTTTTTGTTACATTCATGTATATTTGTTCGTGGTACGGCGGGGCCCCGTCCCGTCATATGACTTTGTTACTCTGTGTAGAGGTTTGTAGACATGTCTGTGGGTGTGGCTATATCTGTACAGCTATATGCACGTATTGTATGTCTGGGCGGTTTATTCACCGCGGCAGCCTTGTCGGCTCGCCTATATATGTGCATATGGATATGTTGGCCCTGTGTGGCCTTTGTTGGTATTTTTCTCTCGTGTGCAGAAAATTTTGGTTAGTAAGAAAAGCAGAGGAAACTCTGCCCAATTTTTTTTAGTATTTGAGTTACTATTTTTGACTTTTGGTACGTACGGGTGCCCAGTTCGGGCGCTAGTCACGGCCTACGGGGTTGGGTCGTGACACGTCCTCGAATGTTAAGGATATGCCACTATCATCTCCGACACTTGTGACCATTCATTCTTTGGGGAGTATCTTTTAGTCGACTGAGCTACTTTCCACGTTTCAAATTCATTTTCAAGGTTGAACATTCTTATTATAGGTGTCTGAATCTTCCTTGGTTATAGTCCCCTGTAGCTAGTCTTAACCCTCTCGCGGTTCTTTATCGTCGTATTCTCATAATGCTTCCTTCCTCTGGTATTATGACTTATATCGTTAGGTTGATCATTTCTTCCATTACTCGTGTTAACCTATTTCCCTTTTTTTCTTCCTCTATCATTATGCGGAATTCTCTGTGCCTTAGTCCTTCTGTTAATAACCGAAAATGGGTTCCTTTCTTATTAATGACACTCTATTGCTATCTTTGCTCTCATATCTTGCTTATATCATTGCTCATCTTGAGTACGTCCCATTTTCACGATCCCTGATTCTTATGAGTTACTCATTCATTGCTCACTTCCTTTCCTTTTTACTACCTGCGCTATATATCTTCTTTCCCTCTTCATAGAGCTTGTTCAGTAACGCATGTTTTTTGTGAGTCGTCAATCGAAATCCATCGTCGTTCCGAATTTGTTGAGGTATATAATACATTAACTATTTTTGTTGATTACTCCCTTGGCATCTCTTGAGTATTCTTCCAAGAAATATAAATGAATCACTCTCCTGGTATGATTCTCCTTGATACTTGAGCTCATTATCATTTATTTTTTCCCAAAATCTTAATCTTATAGTCATCGCATCTATACCTGTCACACCCTATATCTGGAGTGGCGTGACCGGTACTCGGTGCCAAACTAGGCCCGAGCGAACCACTCTAAATCTGAAGCTCTGGGATGTAACTCCCAACTTAAGCCGATAAGGCCTACCTACACACAGACAATACTAACAAGCCGGCGAGATTGAAATCTGGATATATATAAATACTGACTATATCGTCTGAACTGGGCACTACCACATCCAAAATACATATACATAACTGAGCAAGCCGACGAGGCTGCTATGATCGTACAAAGCCAACAGTATCCAAGCAGACATCTACAAGCCGACAAGGCTATCACACAGACACACTATTTACAGGACTCGTCTACAAGCCTCTAGCGAATGTGTGACTGTACCATACAATCTGTAATAAAAAAGGAGAGACTCCAAGGACCTGGCAACTTCGAAAAAAAAGGGAGCTCACCAATCAGTTGATATCATATCCTGCCTACTGGGGGGGTCTATCAATTTGTCGATCTGCACCAACAGGCATGAAGGCAGCGCCCCCAGCAAAATGGATGTTAGTACGAACAATGTACTGAGTATGTAAGGCAAGATAACAACTGAAATAAAATAACAAGCTGTACTTTGGATATCTCAAGAAAGCATCTGGAGGTACTCTACCTGGGTTGCCTCCCTTCTGAGGCAAGATAACATAATTCTATAGATATAACTCCGTGACTCGAAGGTCAGGCATAGATAACTCCATGACTCATAGGCCAGGTATAATCAACTCCATAACCCGTAGGTCAGGTATAATCAACTCCATGACCCGGTGTCGTGTAACAACCCATGGCTCATAGGCAGTAATCAACTCCATGGCTCATAAAGCCGTGCATATACAAACATATAATGATAACTTGAAGGCCACATAGCAGCCTGTAAACAACATGTACACTAGTTATTCCTTTTGTCATTCTAGCATCTTATATAACCCAACTATTCTTATACCCATCCTTAACTGGAGAGGATTATTACAATAGGGTTATGGTAACCCGAGTATAATCTTCATGAATAGCACATCTTGGTGCAAATAGTCAAAGGTGGCTCAATAGTGGAAATCATGCTAATGAAAAGAAGGGATAGCCTTAACATACCTGGATAATCTCCTTATGAATCCAAAACCAAACTTAACATAATCCTCTTGCGTCTACAATAAGTGAAGTGATCTCGTCATCAACATATAATGTCATGACTATCGTATTTCGCTAATCTTATAACCTACGAAAAAATGGGTAGCGTTTTCCCTGTTTCTACTACATCCCAAAAGACACCAAAGGTCATCAACAACCTAACAACAAAACCAACAACCAACAATAGCAACAACTACAATATAATCCAATATAAACCTCTTCGATGACTTTAAGGATCATATCGAGCGGCAAGCTCGTTTAACGAATAATAAAACGCAATTTGAACCCAATTTCTTCTTTCATAGTTCAGTCCACACCCTTCATAACATTATACTTATGTTTACCATATCCTTTTCCACCCAAAACATCATAAAGATAATCTCTAAATAGTCCATATCTTTTAATTCTTCAACTTTCACTTCCGAGTCCTAGTTTACATGTATTCCTTTTTCACTTCCTTCAATTCAAACATGAATAATCTTAGCAATAATATCCAAAATATAGTCGGGTTATATTCCATAATTTCCAGCAATTAGAAACCATATTTACATCTTCAAAATAGTCCAACAAACAACAACAACAAAACTACGATTTTCAGAAGAAAAAAAATTGGGCAGCACTTTTTGTATATCTTTCGCTTCACCTCCAATTTAAATCAACACCAAAACAACAAGAACAACATCAAAAATAGAATATACAAGTTATTCCATCAATTTCCAGCCATAAAATACCACACGAACACAACTCCAAAACAGTCCACAAGAAGACAACAACACCTCATGCTATTTCAACCACCAGCTTGTAGTTTTCATTCAAACAACTCAACCAACACTTGAATAAATTTAAACACAAGCACAGAGATAATATAATACCTTATACAGCTACTGCAACTCGAAATCCAAGCATCCCTTAGTTCACAACAACCTTTAATGTCACCACAACACCATAGAAGCTTTATCCCTCACCTAAGCTAATCTTTAATGTAAATCTTGGATGAAAACACTTGGATTTGCTCTTGGATCTTCATGAACTTGGTAGAGACGGTTTTGGGAGAGTTTAGAGAGAGTTTAGGGTGAGAGAGGGGTAAAAAAAAATGATTGAAGAAAATAGATTTCCCGTTATATATTTTCTGACTGTTTTACTCCACATCGTTCACTCACATGTCGTTCACCCGCCACATCGTTCATCCGCCTCACTGTTCACCGCGTTACCGTTCATCTAGTGGAATTATTTCAGTGGCTCAATTTTTCCATCATTTTTTTTTACGGATGGTCTCATTACCGAGCTTGCATTAACCAACTTATGATATGAACGACGCAAAAAAATTTCGAGGTGTAACATTCTCCCCCCTTAGGAACATTCGTCCTCAAAGGTTAAAGTAGTATCATAAGTTGTCTTTACATTGCTAGCGCTAACATTGCTCTCGTACACTCATTGGTTTCCATTCAGCCTATGGTGCTGATCTTGCTTAATCTTTGTACCCAAGTCATAATTAACCTAATTGCCTTACATCTGTTGTCACCTTCATTCCAATCTTTTACCTTTCATTATCTTATTTACTCACGATCACGATCTCGTCTTACAGGTTTCCGTCCTTGCCTATTATCCCTTTTCTCTAATAATCCTTCTCTTTCTTCCATCTCAGTCCGTAGTACTACATGTTGGCCGTAATGTCTCTCTTATTGGAGTTTCTTCTTCTTCTTCACAGACCCGATTAATTTATTCAATTCAAACTGTTCTTTTTATTTTTCTTTTCAGTTCTACCTTGTACGAATCCCTTTATTATGCTTACGTACGTACCTCTTATCTCGACGTACGCTTACCTCAGAGATTTCATCTATGCTGCACTTAACGAAGTTTCGCTTTCCATAATTCCACTGTAACTCTTGTCCTTCACATGTCATTTCCCATTGAGCTAAATCTTTATTCTTTGGAATTAAACTTCCCCTTGACTAAGGTTCCCGTTGCAGTTCTGCTTTTTTATTTGCCTCATTATCATTCGTTACTGAAAATTCATTATTATGTCCTTTGTAATGTCCCACTCTTAAGCCATTACTATACATATTTCATAGATTGGAGATATCATAGCCTTTAGTACCATCCATCGTTACGTAGGAGTTCCATTATATCCTGGCTTAACATTTGGTGATTATACCCCTCATATGGTATTTCTTCCTTACTTTTCATGTAACATAGTTGTTCCCCGATGCACTTATCTTTCTTGATAATCACTTAACATCAATACCCATACTCTTTTGTTTTAGTATCTTGTATCTTTCTACTTCCGAACACTTCCTTTCTTCTCTAGTAATGAATCAAGTTGCATTCGTATCCTTGTGGCTTATGGTTCCCTTAACTTATCATCCCAAAGTCTGTTTCATCGTCGCCCATTTCATATAACTTTGAATTCTTCATAGGCCATAATGCCATATATTCTATTACACCGATCATCCTTTACATATCAAGACGTTTAAAATGTTTCTTCCATTAGTTCCATTCTCCTCATCCTTTTTCCATAACTTGAATTTACAATCTTTTTGCCACATCTTTATTCTTACCGGTGTTTTCTTATATCCCATGTGATACCAATTGAATAGCTCCTGAGTATCCTCATAAGTAGTGTAAAGGGTGGAGTACTATCCGTTATCTTCCCCCCTTTATCATTACAATTATCATACGGGGACAGCCATCTTAACCCTCGAATTTACTTTGCGAACATTCTTCCCCTTAAAGTTTTGCTGATTATTCCTTTCAACTTTCTTTCCGATCTTATGTTGCCATTATCCCTTTGACTCATGACCCATATTATCCTTTTAAGTCCTTCATTTCTCGTTAGTAAGCACTTATGGACATATTTCGTATTGTATCGAATCTACACTGACGTAAGGTGGTAGCTCATCACACCACTTCTATTCTTGTGCCAATACCGTCATTCATCAAGCCCTTTCGTATTTCTCTCTCAATTCTTTCCTTAATACTCTTATCCTAGATCATCCTTGATCTTATCAGTACATTATCATCATTTAATCCATGACTCTTCACAAATTTTCTTATATTCACACGTAATGAAAATGTTTCTTACGATACAAACAAACATGCCTCTCGTTTTTTTTCAAACGTAACGCTCAAATAAAACATAGCATACACACGTAATGAAAATTTTCGAAAACAAACATGCCTCTCATTTTTTTTCAAACCAAATAAAATACTAATATAAGGCATAACAATACTTCGGCTTATATAGCCGCTTGCCAAACACATCGGTAACATAATACATACAAACACACCGGCTTACGTAGCCGCTCACAAACGGTACCGACATATCATACACTCGACTGCGTCTCGCAAAGTCTCTATCATAACTTCGAACACCATACAAAGTACTCGACTCGGCAAAAGACTCGAGGAAATGGAGCTCGCCAATCCAACCGGAGCATCTTCTCGCTAGCATCACCGACTCATCCGCGGGTACCGCGTGGCATGAAACGCAGCCCCCGAAGAAAGGGGGGTCGGTCACGAAATATGTACCGAGCATGTAAAGCATAGCATACATCAAACGAGGTCATAACTAAAGTAGGAAGTACGAAAGTGAAGTCGTAATAACACAACTATCTAAGTACTTACATCCGACACGCAAATCATGCATACTCATACCGAACGCATCGTAATCCGTCATATGGAATGACAAGAACCGATGTGGGATACCTCATCATCGGTGATCAAACTCATCATCGGAGAAAACAAACTCATCACACATCATCACATATCAAATGCGGTCCATAGGACCCGGCGGACGTAACGTGGTCGCCACCACATCCGGCGCCACAACACAAGATAACTCCGAAGATTTCAAATCTCCGTATCCCCGAACACAACACATCATCACAACACATCATAAGCCATATCACAAAGATAACTTCATAAACGGAACCCGCCCCTATGGCGAGGTCTCGGAACCGTAACACAAAGATAACTTCGAATATATCATAGTGCGCACGATCATATACCGGCCGGATCCGGTGAAAGAGGTAATACAAAACGCACGAACAGATCGTAAGTAACCACACGCATACCGTACATCATCACTCAACCGAATGATCAAAACGAACCCTTTTTTTTTTTTTTAATCAAAATCATAGTCAAATCAAGTTTTCTCCCGAATCTCGCCCGGGACATTTCAAACCGAACTTCGTAAAACCGTGGTTACGCATCAAAATCATGGGCATCAAACCCTTATTTCCAACTCGACGGATAAGTAAATAATCATAGTGAAGAAAATATTAATTTTTCCGAAAAATCCATAAAGGTAGCATAGAAGGGCCGCGGGCCCCACGGACGGGTGCCGACCCCCGTCCGAGCCCGACTACGAGGGGTAGGGGAGAGTGATGTCTTATGAACTTATATATTATGTTTTGGGGCGTTTCGAGGTCGTATGCAAAAGTTACGGACGTTTGAAGTTTCGGAGTCGTTTAAGAACAAGTCTCCTTTGAAAACAAAATTCTTTTGAAAATAGAACTCTTTTGAAACCTTAAAAGTTTAATCCTACAAAAGACATAAGGGTCATAACTCAACCGCGTTAAAGATACGAACATCAAGGAAATTATACGAATTGCTTACACAACATTCCAAACTCAACCTTATCGAAGACATACAAACCACGCTTAACTATACTAAGGATGCCAACAAAGACAAGCAAATACGATTCACAAATATATTCGAGATTTACGAATGGAATTTCCCGAGGCACAAATTATATCATACCTTAATTTCGTCTAAGACATGCCAAAAAGAAAAGAAGGGTAAGCTTCACATACCTGGTTTGCTTCCTAGGCTAATCCAAACTCAACCTCGGTCGCTCAAAATCTACAATAACATCGATAGGCATCGAACATTAGTCATACGCGCTAAAGAATCCAATTCCAAACCATTGCTTTTTCTACCAAAAATTGGGCAGCACTTCCCCTATATATTCACCAACCCCGAGATTTCGACTCGGCTAATATCAACAACAACCAAACCAACAACCATCCATACAAGATTTAAGAACATTCCGGACAATCCACAAAGTATTCAAGACAATTCAAACAACATACTATGAAACCCGAAACCTTCCAACTTAATGAATACGACAATAATACGTTTCTTTCTTTCAAATTCTCATACTACGTCAACAATTCCCTACATTACCAAATTACCTTCATAATTATAAGGAAACATAATAGAACCATGTTGACTTCCAAAACAACACTACAACTTCGACATAAGTCGTTATACCTTTATTTCTCGTCACATAATCCACAAGAAACAACAACTAAACATTACATAGAATTTGTTCATCACACTCCCTTCAAAACAGCCCCATTCGGCCACTACACCATTCACACACAACTTTATGAATTTCATCCATTTCAACACATCACAACATGTTCAAAACGTCCACAACAATATTAACCAAACACTAAATAAAAGTTGTTCAACATGCCTTCACCAACAACATATCCACGGCTTCACTACATATTCCATAACTTTATGAACTTCATTCATTTTTACACATCACAACAACATACAAACAAGCTATATACAATTAGTCCACTATCCCATACAACACACACAACACACGGCCTCAACACTATATATACGGCCAACATACCACACACCCTATTTTCACGAATTCCTTTCATTTCTACGCTCCACAACATGTACAAATCATTCACAACACATCAAAAATAAGATTGAATCTCACCTTTTCCATTGAGTTTCTTCACTTTCTCCCACGGCTAGCTTGTGGTTTGCATGAAAGAGTGCTCCTCTTGCTTCAACAACTACTCCATGGCGTAGAGGACCTCTTAATTAGTAGGAAGGCATGAAGAAAAGAATTTTTCTCTCTCAATTTCTCCATGGACTGATTTCACCATGTCATGGCCGAAAGTTCTCCATCTTTCTTTCTCCATGTTTCTTGATTTTTCCAAGTGATGAAAATGATGAATTATGAGAACCTTGTCATCTTTTAGCCACTTCTATAATTTGCACACATGGCCCATGGCCCACACACACTCACACATGGCCGGCCACCTAGGGCCATTTGCAAATAATGGCCAACTTTTCATAATTCATTTTTTGGTCCCAAATTTTTCCAACTTTCATTCTCTAATTTTTCCTTATTCCAATCTTACCCTTAACACTTCATACCAACAAAGGATGAATATGCACTTATGCATTGAGACAAAATCAACAAAATCGGAAATTAAAAGTCTTGTCCATACCTCGTCGCAACCAACTTAGAATATTCCAACGTACGAAATACGGGGTGTAACATCCTTTCCCCCTTTAGAACATTCGTCCTCGAATGTTCAACTAGTCTCGTAAAACATCATAAGGATTTCGGGTTAACCTTTTCCTTCTTACTTTTGTCTTAATCTCACTCTTACTACCGGTACGACCTTTCAAGTCGTATTACAAACACACATCTTATTTTCTTTCCATTTCTGGAAAATTTCGGCAGAGTTTCCTCTATACTTCTTACTACCTCAAAACACGCACGCAGGAAATACCAACAATGCCTCACGGGGCCAACATACATATATGCATATTATATCATATCACGGCCTCACGGGGCTCCCAACATCAACAACGTACAAAAATGATAAACTTACTTCGCATACCCAACTCAAACGGTACCTGATACACTTTCTTATTTGCTTTCCCCCTTTAGGCTCCAACTCGTATTTCAATCGTGAGTCCCATATCCTTGCCAACATACATCTTTCATACCTTTACTTACCTGCGTACTTTGTGACTTCCAACACCACCAATCATTTTCTTCTATCAGTGCCATTCTTCCCGCAATCACAAATCGGGGTAAGGAGTCCCATCTCCTATGACTTGGCTCTACGGCACGATCTCGGATGTGAAAGAAGAGTAACCATCCTAAATGCCCCGTAGCCTCCTCGTTTATAAATGTGGCGCGCAACACACCATAAACAAGACTCTGCGGACACGACTTTGCGAGACAACCCCTAGGACGGACCGCTCGATACCACTTTGTCACACCCCAATTTCCGTTAGGGCGTGACGGGCACCCGACCCTTACTTAGGGCCGAGCGAACCCGCCGACTAACGTAACACTCATACCCATACGGGCCCACAAAACATAGCATACACACGTAATGAAAATTTTCGTAAAACAAACATGCCTTCGTTTTTTTTTTCAAACCAAATAAAATACGCAATATAAGGCATAACAATATAACGATCGCTTATATAGCCGCTTGCCAAACACATCGGTAACATAATACATACAAACACACCGGCTTACGTAGCCGCTCACAAACGTACCCGACATATCATACACTCGACTCGTCCGCAAAGTCTCTATCATAACTTCGAACACCATACAAAGTACTCGACTCGGCAAAGACTCCGGAGGAAATGGAGCTCGCCAATCCAACCGGAGCATCTTCGCTAGCATCACCGACTCATCCGTGGGTACTGTGGCATGAAACGCACCCCGAAGAAAGGGGGTCGACGAAATATATGTACCGAGCATGTAAAGCATAGCATACATCAAACGAGGTCATAACTAAAGTAGGAAGTACGAAAGTGAAGTCGTAATAACACAACTATCTAAGTACTTACATCCGACACACAAATCATGCATACTCATACCGAACGCATCGTAATCGTCATATGGAATGACGGTAACCGATGTGGGATCCGCCTCATCATCGGTGATCAAACTCATCATCGGAGAACAAACTCATCACACATCATCACATATCAAATGCGGTCCATAGGACCGGCGGACGAACGTGGTCGCCACCCTATCTGGCGCCACAACACAAAGATAACTCCGAAGATTTCAAATCTCCGTATCCCGAACACAACACATCATCACAACACATCATAAGCCATATCACAAAGATAACTTCATAAACGGAACCCGGCCCTATGGCGAGGTCTCGGAACCGTAACACAAAGATAACTTCGAATATATCATAGTGCGCACGATCATATACCGGCCGGATCCGGTGAAAGAGGTAATACAAAACGCACGAACAGATCGTAAGTAACCACACGCATACCAGACATCATCACAGACTCAACCGAATGATCAAAACGAACCCTTTTTTTTTGAAAATCAAAATCATAGTCAAATCAAGTTTTCTCCCGAATCTCGCCCGGGACATTTCAAACCGAACTTCAGAAAACCGTGGTTACGCATCAAAATCATGGGCATAAAACCCTTATTTCCAACTCGACGGATAAGTAAATAATCATAGTGAAGAAAATATTAATTTTTCCGAAAAATCCATAAAGGTAGCATAGAAGGGCCGCGGGCCCCACGGACGGGTGCCGACCCCCGTCCGAGCCCGACTACGAGGGGTAGGGGAGAGTGATGTCTTATGAACTTATATATTATGTTTTGGGGCGTTTCGAGGTCGTATGCAAAAGTTACGGACGTTTGAAGTTTCGGAGTCGTTTAAGAACAAGTCTCCTTTGAAAACAAAATTCTTTTGAAAATAGAACTCTTTTGAAACCTTAAAAGTTTAATCCTACAAAAGACATAAGGGTCATAACTCAGCCGCGTTAAAGATACGAACATCAAGGAAATTATACGAATTGCTTACACAACATTCCAAACTCAACCTTATCGAAGACATACAAACCACGGCTTAACTATACTAAGGATGCCAACAAACACAAGCAAATACGATTCACAAATATATTCGAGATTTACGAATGGAATTTCCCCGAGGCACAAATTATATCATACCTTAATTTCGTCTAAGACATGCCAAAAAGAAAAGAAGGGTAAGCTTCACATACCTGGTTTGCTTCCTAGGCTAATCCAAACTCAACCTCGGTACGCTCAAAATCTACAATAACATCGATAGGCATCGAACATTAGTCATACGCGCTAAAGAATCCAATTCCAAACCATTGCTTTTTCTACCAAAAATTGGGCAGCACTTCCCCTATATATTCACCAACCCCGAGATTTCGACTCGGCTAATATCAACAACAACCAAACCAACAACCATCCATACAAGATTTAAGAACATTCCGGACAATCCACAAAGTATTCAAGACAATTCAAACAACATACTATGAAACCCGAAACCTTCCAACTTAATGAATACGACAATAATACGTTTCTTTCTTTCAAATTCTCATACTACGTCAACAATTCCCTACATTACCAAATTACCTTCATAATTATAAGGAAACATAATAGAACCATGTTGACTTCCAAAACAGCCCGCAACACTACAACTTCGACATAAGTCGTTATACCTTTATTTCTCGTCACATAATCCACAAGAAACAACAACTAAACATTACATAGAATTTGTTCATCACACTCCCTTCAAAACAGCCCCATTCGGCCACTACACCATTCACACACAACTTTATGAATTTCATCCATTTCAACACATCACAACATGTTCAAAACGTCCACAACAATATTAACCAAACACTAAATAAAAGTTGTTCAACATGCCTTCACCAACAACATATCCACGGCTTCACTACATATTCCATAACTTTATGAACTTCATTCATTTTTTTACACATCACAACAACATACAAACAAGCTATATACAATTAGTCCACTATCCCATACAACACACACAACACACGGCCACAACACTATATATACGGCCAACATACCACACACCCTATTTTCACGAATTCCTTTCATTTCTACGCTCCACAACATGTACAAATCATTCACAACACATCAAAAATAAGATTGAATCTCACCTTTTCCATTGAGTTTCTTCACTTTCTCCCACGGCTAGCTTGTGGTTTGCATGAAAGAGTGCTCCTCTTGCTTCAACAACTACTCCATGGCGTAGAGGACCTCTTAATTAGTAGGAAGGCATGAAGAAAAGAATTTTTCTCTCTCAATTTCTCCATGGACTGATTTCAGCCATGTCATGGCCGAAAGTTCTCCATCTTTCTTTCTCCATGTTTCTTGATTTTTCCAAGTGATGAAAATGATGAATTATGAGAACCTTGTCATCTTTTAGCCACTTCTATAATTTGCACACATGGCCCATGGCCCACACACACTCACACATGGCCGGCCACCTAGGGCCATTTGCAAATAATGGCCAACTTTTCATAATTCATTTTTTGGTCCCAAATTTTTCCAACTTTCATTCTCTAATTTTTCCTTATTCCAATCTTACCCTTAACACTTCATACCAACAAAGGATGAATATGCACTTATGCATTGAGACAAAATCAACAAAATCGGAAATTAAAAGTCTTGTCCATACCTCGTCGCAACCAACTTAGAATATTCCAACGTACGAAATACGGGGTGTAACAACAACCATTTCCTTGCATCTAGTTACCATGCCTTATAGGTTTGGATTACCCATTCCTAAATCTCTTCCTTTCCCTTTTTTTTCGTTTATCCAATATTTCTTTTCTTCCTCCCATTGAACGTCTTAATTGTTCACTCTTGATTATTTTCCTTATTTTGGGGTAGCTTGGGATGTTTGGAGGGCACTTTGGAGAGGTTGGGGAGAGCTTAGGGTTTAGTTTTGAAGACAAATGAAGCCCCAAGTCGAGCATCTCAATTTATAACATATCACAATTTCAACCGACACCATTTCCATGGACCGGGGAAACCAACTGTGGATTTGCCTCCTTCGGATTTTCCGACGAAACGTATTCTTTCCGATCCGATCGACTTCGAACTTTCACATCCTTTACTAAACATGTTTACAATCATATATTTACCCTTTCCTTTACTCCAATTAATTGTCCCTTCTTTTTCTTTACACTCTTTCCGTATCAATCATAGAAATCTTCCTTTGCATACCCATTTCTTATTAAATTCAGAATTCAAGGGGACATCTTTCCTAATCCATCATCTTAAAGCGTCGAAGGGATTTCAAGTTATTATATTCCTCGGTTCCTTATTCATAAACACACTCAAAACTCTTCCCTTCTTTCATCATGAAAAAAAACCACTCCTACTTCGTAGCAACTATGTGCCCTTCTTCTTATTTTCTCATTGTACCTCGTACTATTCACCCTTCCTCATTTAAGGTCGCTTCTTAACTTCTACGCTTAAGAAATCGTCATCAACTCCTTTTTTTTGGACTATTCATTATCAAGTCATATTCATCTTGCCATAACATTTTTCACCCTTTTAAAATGCACAAGAATCTCATGGCTTCTCTTAAATTCTAGAAAAATTTCGGCAGAGTTTCCCCTGTAATTCTCACTATCCGAAACCTGCACGCAGCCCAGAAATTACATCCAATGCCTCACAGGGCCAAATATATATATATATATATATATATATATATATATATATATATATATATATATATATATATATATATATATATAACCTAACACTTAGCCACACAGGTCTATCAATGTCGAGTAAAAGTGCCACGTAGTAAAACTTACCTCATGTAGCGCATCTGCACATCCTTCTTTACAGCTTTGAGCCATAGCATCTAACTTTTGTTAACCCATTCCCTTAGATTTTCCTCGTCGCAATTACAAGACACTTATTTCTTTACTAATTCTTTCAAATTCCTTTATCCGCAATCTTACAAGTCGAATTCATCCTTAGGGTAAACTTTATTCGATTCTCCCATCTTTCTTTACAATAGACATATCTCGATGAGTCATACCATCCCCTTTTTCAATATAACAGTCTCCATTACTTAATAGCTTTTACTTTTTCTTAACATCGAGTCCTTACTTCTTTCCTCGAACAAAGTAATAACTCTACCCATTATCGCCAACACATTTTACAAATATTTCAGAAGTATACTCATTGCATGGTAGCATTCCATCAAAACCATAATTTTGCCTCCCTTTATCTCCACAGAATACATAACCCAAAATGGATTCAACTCATACGAATACTTAGTCCCGTAGCCCCCGAATCACTAGTCATCTCTCCCGCAGAATCCATCTTTCAGCTATAAAACAATCAATGGTTAGTAGAATGAATCTTATTTCTTATGACTTGGTTCTATCGTACAATCTAAGAGATGAAAATAAAGTAACCATCCTAAATGCCTTGTAGCATCCCAATTATAAATGTGGCACGCAACACATTTATAAGTGAGACTCTACAAGACACGGCTTGTAGACAACCCTAGGACAGAACTGCTCTGATACCAAGTTTGTCACACCCCAAATCTGGAGTGACATGACCGGCACTCGGTGCCAAACTAGGCTCGAGCGAACCACTCTAAATCTGAAGCTCCGAGAACTAACTCCCAACTTAAGCCGATAAGGCCTACCTGCACACAGACAATACCAACAAGCCGGCGAGGCCGAAATCTGGATATATATAAATACTGACTATATCGTCTGAACTGGGCACTACTACATCCAAAATACATATACACAACTGAGCAAGCCGACGAGGCTGCTATGATCGTATAAAGCAAACAGTATCCAAGCAGACAAATACAAACCGACAAGGTTATCACACAGACACACTATTTACAGGACTCGTCTACAAGCCTCTAGGGAATGTGTGATTGTACCATACAATCTGTAATAAAAAAGGAGAGACTCTAAGGACCTGGCAACTCCGAGCAAAAAGGGAGCTCACCAATCAGCTGATATCAGATCCTGCCTACTGGGAGGTCTATCAATTTGTCGATTTGTACCTGTAGGCATGAATGCAGTGCCCCCAGCAAAAGGGACGTCAGTACGAACAATATACCGAGTATGTAAGGAAAAATAACAACTGAAATGAAATAACAAGCTGTACTCTGGATATATCAAGAAAGCATCTGGAGGTACTCTACCTGGGTTGCCTCACATCTGAGGCAAGATAACATAATTCTATAGATATAACTCCGTGACTCGAAGGTCAGGCATAGATAACTCCATGACTCATAGGCCAGGTATAATCCACTCCATAACCCGTAGGTCAGGTATAATCAACTCCATGGCTCATGGTCCAAGAACCAACTCCATGGCTCATAGGCCAGGCAACAACTCCATGGCTCATAGGCCAGGCAACAACTCCATGGCTCATAGGATAGGCATATACAAACATATAATGATAACTTGAAGGCAACATAGTAGCTTGTAAACTACATGTACACTAGTTATTCCTTTTGTCATTCTAGCATCCTATATAACCCAACTATTCTTATATCCGTCCTTAACTAGAGGCAATTATTACAATAGGTTTATGGTAACCCGAGTATAATCTTCACGAATAGCACATCTTGGTGCGAATAGTCCAAGGTGGCTCAATAGTAGAAATCATGCCAATGAAAAGAAGGGATAACTTTAACATACCTGGATAATCTCCTTCTGAATCCACAACCAAACTTAACATATTCCTCTTGCGACTACAATAAGTGAAATGATATCTTCATCAACATATAAGGTCATCCTATCGTATTTCGCTAATCTTAATAACCTATGGAAAAACGGGCAGCATTTTCCCTGTTTATACTACATCCCAAAAGACACTAAAGGTCATCAACAGCACAACAACAAAAACAACAACCAACAATAGCAACAATTACAATATAATCCAATATAAACCTCTTCGATTACTTTTAAGAATCATATCAAGCGGCAAGCTAGTTTAACGAATAACAAAACGAAATTCGAACCCAATTTCTTCTTTCATAGTTCAGTCCACACCCTTCATAACTTTATAATTATGTTTACCATATCATTTCCAACCCAAAACATCATAAAGATAATCTCTAAACAGTCCATATGTTTTAATTCTACAACTTTCACTTCCGAGTCCTAGTTTACTTGTTTTCCTTTTTCACTTCCTTCAATTAAAACATGAATAATCTTAGCAACAATAGCCATAATATATTCAGGTTATATTCCATAATTTTCAGCAATTAGAAACCATATTTACATCTTCAAAACAGCCCAACAAACAACAACAACAAAACTACAATTTTCGTAAAAAAAATTGGGCAGTACTTTTCCTATATCTTTTGCTTCCCCTCCAATTTAAATCAACACCAAACCAACAAGAACAACATCAAAAATAGAATATCCAAGTTATTCCATCAATTTCAAGCCATAAAATATCACAACAACACAACCCCCAAACAGTCCATAAGACAACAACAACACCTCATGCTATTTCAACCACTAGCTTGTAGTTTTCATTCAAAAAACTCAACCAACACTTGAATAAGCTTAAGCACAAGCAAAGAGATAATTACTTACCTTATACTGCTACTGCAACTCAAAATCCAAGCATCTTTTCGTTCACAACAACCTTTAATGTCACCACAACATCATAGAAGCTTTATCCCTCACCTAAGCTAATCTTTAATGTAAATCTTGGATGAAAACACTTGGATTTGCTCTTGGATCTTCATGAACTTGGTAGAGAGGGTTTTGGGAGAGTTTAGAGAGAGTTTAGGGTGAGAGAGGGGTAAAAAATGATTGAAAAAAATAGATTTCCCGTTATATATTTTATGATTTTTACTATTTACTCCGCGTCACTGTTCATCCGCGTTACTGTTCATCTAGTGGAATTATTTCAGGGGCTCGATTTTTTCATCATTTTGTTTTATGGATGGTCTCATTTCTGAGCTTACATTAACCAACTTACGATATGAATGACGCAAAAATTTTCTGAGGTGTAACAATACCCACATTACTAAATCAACTATGCAAATATTCTGTTACATATCGATATCGTTTCATCTCTTAGCCTCTCGAGGGTACGTAATAGTTAGGAAACCTTTTCTGTTCCTCAGAATTCTCTTCGGATGCCTATTTTCGCTTATCTTATGCCTGAACGAAACCCATAATACTCATATGAGGTATCATCTTAAGGGGTTTAAAATTCGATGTTAATCCTACCCCGTGATGAATCTCTTAAGAGTACCTCTTTATGGTAAATACTTGTATCCACATATCAAATCAACCCTTATATAGGCAATCTTCTTTGTGCCACATCTATAATCGTATGGAGGTTAATAGCGCTCTCTTATCATATGCCCATCCCTCAACTCTATTCCACAATCTACCTTATGTTTACAAACTACCATCTAGGGACTTTCCGCCCCTCTTTCGTCCTTCAGTCCATACCTTTTTATCATTTCATCCTTACGTCTACCTTGTCCCATTGCCCCGTAATGTCGAAGGTTAATTCTTTTATTATCATCTGATTTCCACAACCATTAAACCACAGGGTAGATGCCCTTATCATAATGTTTCTTACAATAG
This sequence comes from Lycium ferocissimum, assembly GCF_029784015.1. NCBI lineage: Eukaryota > Viridiplantae > Streptophyta > Magnoliopsida > Solanales > Solanaceae > Lycium > Lycium ferocissimum. The sequence continues at coordinate 595,327 of NC_081349.1, read as the reverse complement.
CTTCATTGAGACCCATACATCGACGCCTTAGTGACTTTCATCAATATAGCTTATATCAAATCCATGCTTCCTTTACCGCATTGTCCATAATTTGCCATCTCTTAATATGCTTTTTTCTTAATAATCTTTTCTTGGGTCACTGCCACATAGCTCATCTGGGATGTGATTCCATTTGTTACCGTCTTAATACATCTATAAGATTAGTCCACTGGTAATTCAAGATAGTACCTTATTCATTTCCTTGTCCCGCTTTTTTTTTTTTTTTTTTTTTTAACTCAAGTGATTCCATTAGTCGTGTAATAATCATAAGTATAATCAAAATTCCCTTGACTTTCCTTTGATAAAACTGTGGCCTGAAACTCAACGTTAATTATTCCATAATCTTCTCCGATCAGCTCACACTGTCATAAGCGCATTCTCCTCTCTTTTACTTTTAATTCTCTGCCTTTAACATATTCTTCCTTTTCCATCATACATATTGGACATTCGTTACCTATCGTTCCTTTTTGTTTTGTTGATCAATCTTATCTCATTCTTATTACCATAATATTATTGTCCTCCTTTCTGCGTCTTTCACTTCCCTTTATGTCAATAATGACAAACTCTTATCGCATAACCATTCTCATAAATAACCTAAGCTATCTAGTAGAATGTAGCTGTAGTCATAAGTTCAACAAACTAACAAGCAAGGAGCTTTAGTATACATGTTACTTTTCATCTATTGTTTCGAAGCATCGCTAAAGTCTGTAGGGCTGGCCCATAATAACTTAAAAGCTTCCCCCCTTAATCATCGGGTGAAATCTAACTTGTCAATCTATGTCGGTATCACATGCATATGCATATACATATCAAGTTCATCCCGTGGCTCATTCCATAACTTGTCAACTTTTTCCGATTTACAAACTTTTTCTAGGGTACTCATTCATTTAATTTTCTTCGATACATAAAATTTCCTTCAACTCTAAACTCATCATTTTCGCTTCACGTTCTCATACCCTATCCTCTCTCGTTTGCCATAGTATCATATTTTTCTCTGTTTCTTATCTAATGCTTATTTATTAAACCTATGTCGACACGGTCGATGGTGGCATCGACATGTTTGACTGTGGCGTCGACATATTGACGGACCGTCAACTCGCGGCTGTCGATATGCCACTGCCCCTGATTCTTAGGTTGGCTGGCGTCGAGTTGCTCTGAGCACGTAGACATGGTCGACGGCTCGTCAACCTGAGGCGTCAAGTTGCACCGCATCCTCTTCCGTCCGTTGTCGATTCGTCTAACCTCTAATCCTTTCAATACTTGCAATACTTAAACTTAGTCATTAATATACGAGGGTTAAACATATCCATCATCCTATACCTTGAAGACGAATCTCAATACTTGAGGCCAAAACAATTAACGTGCCATAAACCAAGGACGTATCGAAATGGACTATCAATTCAATCCCTAATTACTTCATTACTACACTCTTTCTTTCTTCTCGTAATTGTTACACCTTGAAAAATTCTCCGTTGATGCACAGTGAATAGACTAACGAAGGGCACGAAGTATACGATGTTTCAATAAGTAAGAAATAGCATTTGATGACCCTAATTGAGATTTCAAAGACATTTGAGGTAAGAGAAGAAAGGTTGCCAAGAAAGGCAAGGTATACGTTATATATCAAAAGCGATTTACGAGTACCAAATTAATGATGAATTAATGATGTTTTGGAGGAGAGTTATAACTTCCCTTAAATTGTTATAGAGGTGCTAAATAAGTGTTAAGAAGGTTCCATAAGGATTGGAGATCAAACGAGTCGACGAGAACGAGTTCGGAAAAGCTGGGCATTATACGGCCCAACAAGCTGGCCGTATAGAATATACTGGTTGTATGTTAGGCCGTATATTCTGCCAAGAATTGCAGCCTCTCTGGACCAAATCTATGGCCAGACATACGGTCCATGTAAATTATACGGACCGTATGTTGGTCCGTCGGACTGCGTCGGGACAGATTGGGAGTTATTAAAAAGGGGACCAAGTTCATTTCATTTCACTCCCCTTCTCTCAAGAACTCTATAGAATATTTCTCCACACCCTTTCCATAAGAACTCAAGAGAAATTGATGATCAACTTCATCAAACAAAGAGAATCAAGTGTAAGAAACTCATTAAGGTTCATCCAAGACAAGAAATCCAAGTGGAAGTGGGACTAGGGTTTTGCTCTAGTGAAGTGTTTCCACCCAAAGTCCATTCCTACACCATCTAAGATAAGTTTTATGGTCATTCCATATTGTTTAAGGTATTGAAAGGTTGAAAGACTTGGATTGTAAAAGGAGATAGAAAATGGGTCATGAATGTGAGAATAGTGGCATTTTGAGTAGTAGTTTGGAATGAGTCATGATTCTTGATATGTTGTGATTATAATTATGTTATAAATGATATTAAGAACATGGGATAGACATTGTATATGAGTGAATGTAATAGTGTGCCATGACCATGGATATGGATGATTTGAAGTGAATTGGGAAATATGGATAATGTATGTGAATAAAGACTATTGCTTATGATGTCGTGAATGTTAGTATAGATGTTTGGGAGTTGATATATGATATGGAGGAAGTTGTATAAACAAAGGAGATGCTGCCCAACTTTCTCTAGCTTTAGCCAAGTATGCTAAGTTATCGATTATCAAATGTTAGTATAAACTCTAATGAAGGTAGAAATGTGAGTATTGAAGGAGAACATTCAAGTGATAGAATAGCTAAATGAAAAGGTATGTAAGGCTAACCCTTCTTTCAATAAGGCATGGTTCCTTGGCTATATATCTATTCTCTCATAAGTCTATATTGACCTCCAAATGATTCTACCTTTAAAGCTACTAAAGCTCATGATTCTTGTTATGGTTATGATTCTACTAAATTCCTTATATGATGGGTGATCCTCTAAGGATAGATGTAATGAGACGACGATAGTAATGATGACGAAGATGCTTATGAGCTCTTATGTATATGCATTTAGGTATGACTATTATGTAACACTGAGCTCATATGACCAGGAATGATATGTATTGCGCGCACACCACTGCAGTTGGGTACGGATAACCCTGAGCCTTGGTAGGGCCAGGTATGTATAATCAACGAGCCTTGCCATGGCCGGGTATGTGAAACACCGATCCTTCATGGTCAGGTATGCTATGAATGTGATTATGAATATGAATATGGATATGGATATGAAAATGTATATAAATACGGATATGAATACGGATACGGATATATGTACATGTGTACGTACACAAACACACATTAGAAATGGAAGGTCCCTATGAAAGGGAAGTAAGTGTCTATGACGATGGTTCTACTACCTCCCATCTTATGCTATTTCTTATGTTGTCTCTTATGCTTCTATAATGATGTTGATTATGCTTTACATACTCAGTACATTCTTCGTACTGACGTCCTTTTTGTTTGTGGATCTTTGCGTCATGCCGCCAGTGGCAGGGGAGACGAGCTTGATCCATAGCTTTATTACTCGGGGACTACGTAGAGGAGCTCCATTTCATTCGGAGCTACAGCTTTTTTTGGTATCTATTCTTTTGTGTACATACTTATGGGCATGGCGGGGTCCTGTCCTGCCTATATGATGTGACATACTCTCCTTAGAGGCTCGTAGACATGTGTATATGGTTAGATGTATTTATCCTTATCAGCTTATATTGTGTTTATCATTTTGTTAGCCTCGTCGACTTATGTACATGGATATGGGCATAGTTATTGATGGTGATATAAATGTATTGTTGCCCAATGGGATTAGTATGAATGATGGATAGAAAGTATGATTTAGCTATGTGGCTCACCTAGATGTAAATGTGAATGTATGATAAGAGGTGCCCGGGTGGGTTAGCACCGGGTACCCGTCATGGCCCTGCGGTTGGGTCGTGACAAAAGTGGTGTTACATCCCGTATTTTCATGTATTGGAAAGCGTGCGAGTTAAATGATATTAGTAACGAAAACGAGGTTATCCTCCCAAGCCTATGGGTGGTTGTAGTGATGGTACAGATGTGTTATAAATATTTGAAGTTAAACAATCTAAGAAAATAAGTTTTGTCGAGGTTCGAAATTTATTTGATGAAATATGGTCCAAGCTATAATATCCCGTATTTTTGGACTAGAAAATTTAATCGTCCAATATGAGCAAAATTACCCGAGCCCGGAGAATTCGATCATATTCAAGGATGAAAATCAAGAACTTGGTGTATAAAAAGAATGAAATCCTGAAATTATTTAAGACGGAAAAGTGTGACGACGATGGTTGCAAATAATATTTTATGTGTGGCAAAAGAGGCTATGGACTAGAGTTTTACCACATGATTATGATAATAAGTATATGAAGTGTGTTAAAAGTGGCCAATTCAAGTGAAATAGATCAAGAAATTAATTATGCCAATAATTAGTTAAATTCAAGGGTTTAATTAATGGATCAGTGGAAGATAATAAGTGATATAATAGTGGACAATTATGGAGTCCACGTGGGACCACCAAAAATCAGCCCTTTATGACTCATGTTATTGTATAAGTACGTGTTGGTGGCTGCTTAATAGCCAAGCTTTCTTGTCCTTATTAAATAAAGAGTATGTAGGCCCCATAACCATTTAAGTATTAGGAAACCTCAGAATTCATAGCATATCATTCATTTTAGAGTAGGTGCTAGCAAAGAATAGTCACCTAAACTAGAGGCACAAAAACGTGAAAAGTTAAGAAGCAATTCTGGGATTTCATTTAAGAAATTTTTCTATCATTGAAGGGGGAGGCCCACGGTCAAACATTCCTTTTAGGAATCCAATTTATCAAAATGAGCTATATCCATAAAGGATTATGAAGGGGGGCCACGTCTCAGTGAATGGAAAAAAAAGAGGCATTTTGATGTGGCCACGTTTCAGTGAATGAAAAAAAAAAAGAGGCATTTTGATGTGGATGGACCCCACGGTCACTAAAGAGGTTATAAAATGTGGAGACCATTCTTTAGTTAAATTGCTTTCATTAGAAAAGATATGCAGCAATAGTACGGGTTCTTGGTAACATGAAAAAAAAAAATGATTCTGCATATAAAATACTCCATTTTCTTGTTTATACGTGGGTTTCTATTTTACAGAAGCAAGCAATATTATTCAATTTTGTTATGGGTTTCATCCACCGTTTTGATCTCGTTATTCCGTTTTGTCGTGTTATTGGACCCGGATTTTCCTCAAAGTGAAGTAAGGTGGAAAAAGAATACTTCTTGGCATATAAGGTAAGAAATCCTCTCTCCTAGATATATTTAATTTCGTCCAAGTCATAGCTAAATTGTGGGATGAGAACTACGAAAATTATGCCGCAAATCGTATAAGTTGTTGTGGTTGTTGTCGTGTAAGTTGTTGGTGGTTGTTTGAGTTGTTTATGGGCTGGAATTTAAAGATTTGATGTGATTATTTCTGTTATCGTTGTTGTTGGTATTGTTGTGATAATTGGAGATTAATTGGAAGTTCGGGTTAGGCGAGTATATAGAGGAAATGCTGCCCGATTTCCGTTAAGTTCTTAACTAATCAAAATACTAATCAAGAAGTATGAACTAAGAAGTGATTCACGTAAGTAATTGGTTGTAGATTTACAAGTTTAGGAAGTCGTAAGTTTATCAACAATAGTGTTACTCTCATATTAAATAGGCTAAAAGCCGACGAAGCAAGCTTGGTTAAGGTTGATCTACGACAGGTATGTAATGCCTGTCCCTTCTTTCTTTTGGCATGTCCTAGATGTAAGTATGAAACTATATGAGCTTCGGGGTAATTCTATTCATAAGTTCCGAGTATGTGTTATGATTCTTATTCACCTCTTGATGTTAGAATTCATAAAATAGTCAGGCTGCTGCCCTCGAGCTTTCTATGTGATCGGATAGTAAATGATTCATGAAAGTTTCTATTCCTGAAAAACTCTATATTGACTAATGACCATAACTTTTATAAGCTGTCTCGGATTGACTTGATACATGTTTATGATCCCTGAGGCCTTATTTTGATATAGTTCATAGTGATATTCAAAGAGTACTGAGTATGACTATCGTCCTGATACTCGAGCGTTGATTAGTCTACTTATCTATTGAGTCTCAAAAGATGATTTATATGCATATGGTTACTCACTACTCTGCTCGTGCATACTGTTACATCTTTCACTGAGTCCCGGGCCAGGACATGTTCTCGTGCACAGCTCCACTGCATTATTCACCGAGTCCCTCACTAGAGGGCCGGACACGTTATATGTATATGTATATGATGATATGATGACATGATAATATGATGATATGGGGATGGCGGCCAGGATAGCATATGATGACTTTATTCACCGAGTCCCTCACTAGAGGGCCGGGACACGTTATATGTACATGTATATGATGATTTCATTTACCGAGTCCCTCATTAGAGGGCCGGGACACGTTATATATATGCATATGTACAGGATGATTATCTAATTATGCCACTAAGTCCCATAACGGGTTGGGTATGATATTGACACGTATGATTTATGTTCAAAGGTAAGCCTTGTGGTTTTCTGGTTATTGTACTAGTTTTCTACACTCCTTATTTCAGTATGATCCTGTTCACTATATTTCATGCTTTACGTGCTCGGTACATATTCCGTCGACCCCGCTTTCTTCGGGGGGCCGCGTTTCATTCCCGCGGTACGGATGCTCGTTTTGGTGATCCGCCGGCTTAGATTTCTATTCGACTATCTTGGAGTGCTCCATTGTCCGGAGCCTCTCTCTTTTGGTGTGTCCTTTTGATGTATATATATGTTTATCCGTGGGTACGGCGGGGCCTGTCCCGTCATATGTTACCGTTGATACTCTTAGAGGTCGTAGACATATGTGTGGGTTGTATATAGATGTTGCCCGACCGTGTTAGCATGACTTATGTTTTGGGACGTTCCCGTTCGTAGTGGCGCCTTTCGGCTTGCGTATATATAGTTGGGACGTTCCCGTACGCTATAACCGGCCTTATCGGCTTACGTCGTTTATCGATGATGGTTCGACTCCTCGAGACGAGGTTGCGTTAATATATATATATATATATATATATATATATATATATATATATATATATATATATATATATATATATATATATATATATATATGTAACGCCCGAGATGACATTCTGTTTCTTTAAGTCCCATATTATGTTTAGTTATGGATTGATTATAGCTAACAGGTGTGTATACGAGTGTCCAACTCGGGCACTAGTCGCGGCCTACTGAGTTGTGTCGTGATGAGTGGTATCAGAGCAGTTCTGTCCTAGGGTGTATCTACGAACCGTGTTTAGTAGAGTCTTATTTATGGGTGTGTTGCGCGCCACGCTTATAAGCAAGAGGCTGCAGGCATTTTAGGAATGAATGACCTTCTTTCTTCATATGATCGTGCGATAGAGCCATAATATTAGGATCACTCTTTTGCTTAACTGTGTATTGTGTATTTCAGAGATGCCTGTGAAGAAAAAGGCTACGAGCGACAAAAGGGCAAGACGGTGGCGAGGAAGCGGGGCGAAAGAGCACGCCAACGGTTGTAGAGGAAAGTGAGTCCCAAAATGCGGCTCAATCTCAGTCCTCTCATTCAGTGCCTATTTCGAGAAACACGAGGGAGCCTCGGCCCCGGCTCCGCACCTCCGGCTCTCCTGCCGGATGCCGAGTGCCAAGATGTAAAAGAGGCCATTCATTCGCTTACTCAGTTGGTTGCCGCCCAGACTCAGCGGTAAGGTATAGGGCAAGGTGATAGGGCTGTTAGTGCAAGGGCCCGTGATTTTATTAGCTTGAACCCTCCGGAATTCTTCAGATCAAAGCCGGATAAGGACCCTCAGAATTTTATTGATGGTATGTTGAGGATACTTCGGTTGATACATGCTTCGGACATCGAATCGGTGGAGTTAGCATCCTATAGATTGAGGGATGTTGGGGTTCATTGGTACACAGTTTGGATGGCTTCATGGGAATGCACCTCCCCGGGTATGGCAGGAATTTGTAGATGCCTTCCTCCGACATTACTTGCCTCCAGAAGTTCGGCGGGCTAGAGCCGATAAAATCCTGAATCTTAGGCACGGGAGTATGAGCGCTCTAGAGTATAGTCTCCCCTTCAATTCTTTGGCTAAGTATGCTTCGGCCATGGTAGCGGATATGGGTGATCGAGTGCACAGATTTGTGCGAGGCCTAGGGCCACATTTGATGGATAGGTGCTTGACTGCGTCCCTTCAGGACAACATGGATATTTCACGCATTCAGGCCCATGCCCAAAATTTAGAGGAAAGCCGACAACAACCAAGAAGTGAGCGTGAGCATGATAGAGGGTATAACAAGAGGGCTAGATCTTTGGGTCCGATGAGTGAGTTTAGAGGCGGGCACAGACAGCAGTTTTCTAGGCATTCAGGCCATTGTATGACTAGTGCACCTCCACGGTTTATAGGCCAGAGATTTGATAGATCTACTCATTTCGGGCCGAGTCAGAGTTTTTTCGGTTCTCAGTTTAGGGGTGATTCAGGTCAGGCGAGGCCACCCGTGCCATGATGTTCCCAATGTGGGAAGTTACATTAGGGCCAGTCTTGGATTAGGTTCAGAGGTTTGCTATGCATATGGTCGGCCAGGCCATATTATGCGTGATTGCCCCTCGGCTGGTGGTAGAGGTAGGACCCAGCCTTCAGGGTAGGTAGCCGGATCTTCGTCATCTATACACCCTATGGGGCTAGGTTCATATGTGCCAGTCTTCCATGGTAGAGGTAGAGGGACAGTCCCTAGTTCTAGCGGTCCTCAGCACCGTATTTATGCTTTGGCTGGATGCCAAGATCTTGAGTTTTCTCCTGATGTTATCACAGGTATATTATCGGTATTTTCTCATGATGTATATGCTTTGATAGATCCGGGCTCCACATTGACATATGTTACTCCATATATTGCGGGTCTGTTTGGAGTCAAGCCAGAGTCGATCAAACCTTTTAAGGTGTCTACACCCGTTAGCGAATTGGTAATAGCTAGCCGTGTATATAGAAATTGTGTAATTGTGATTTGTGACCATCGTACTATGGTTGACTTACATGAGTTAAAAATGGTGGATTTTGATGTTATTATGGGCATGGATTGGTTGGCTTCTTGCTATGCCAATGTTAATTGTAGGATGAAAATGGTTCGCTTCCAATTTCCGGGAGAACTAGTTTTAGAATGGAAAGTAAATACTGCGTCACCAAAAGGTAGGTTTATTTCCTATCTAAAGGCAAGGAAAATGATCACAAAGGGTTGTATTTATCATCTAGCTAGGGTTCAAGATGTAGAAGCTGAACCGCCAACTCTTCGATGTTCTCGTGGTGAATGAATTTCTGGATTTATTTCCAGATGAACTTCCAAGTCTCCCTCCAGAGCGGGAGATTGATTTGCTATAGATGTGCTACCGGACACCAAGCCTATATCTGTTCCACCTTATAGAATAGCTCCCGCAGAGTTGAAAGAATTGAAGGAGCAGTTGAAGGACTTGCTTGAGAAAAGCTTTAGTAGGCCTAGTTCATCCCCGTGGGGAGCACCCATGTTGTTTGTCCGAAAGAACGATGGCTCCTTACGAATGTGCATTGACTATCGGTAACTGAATAAGGTGACGACTACGAATAAATATCCTCTTTCGAGGATTGATGACTTATTTGACCAATTACGAGGCGCTAAATGGTTTTCAAAGATAGATTTGAGATCCGGGTATCATCAAGTGAGAGTTAGGGAGAAAGATATCTCTAAGACAACCTTCAGAGCAAGATATGGCCATTTTGAGTTTCGGATAATGACATTTGGGCTAACTAATGCACCGGCAGTATTTATGGATTTGATAAACAATATGTTTAGGCCCTTCCTAGATTTATTTGTGATTGTATTCATCGATGATATCTTGGTGTATTCTAGATTCGAGGCAGAGCATGCGGATCATTTGCGTACTATCCTTAGAATTCTTCAAACTCGAGAGTTATTTGCCAAATTTTCTAAGTGTGAGTTTTGGTTGAACTCAGTGACATTTTTGGGGCACATTGTTTCAGCCGATGTTATTCGGTTAGATAGCCAAAAGATTGAGGCCGTGAAGACTTGGACAAGGCCCACGACTCCTACGGAGGTTCGTAGTTTTTTGGGCTTAGCAGGTTATTACAGGAGATTTGTAGAAGGCTTTCCTTCTATTTCTGCACCACTCACAAAGCTGACTCAGAAATCAGCAAAGTTTCAATGGACAGATGCTTGCGAACGTGGTTTCCAAGAGCTAAAGGATAGGTTAACTTCTCCCCCAGTCCTGACACTCCCAGAGGGATTGGAGGGTTATGTTTTTTATTGCGATGCTTCAGGCATTGGGCTAGGCTGTGTATTGATGCAACATGGTAAGGTGATTGCGTATGCTTCAAGGCAATTACGGAAACATGAGAAAAATTATCCAACCCATGACCTTGAATTGGCTGCAGTGATTCATGCATTAAAGATGTGGAGACATTATTTGTATGGTGTCCATGTGGATATTTATACGATCATAAGAGCCTTCGAGATATCTTCAAGCAGAAAGAGTTGAATTTGCGGCAACGACGATGCTTGGAATTGCTAAAAGATTATGATGTTGATATCCTATATCACCCCGGAAAGGCGAATGTTGTGGCTGATGCTCTTAGCCGTAGATCTATGGGAAGTTTATGTGACATTTGGCCAGAGAAAAGAGAAATGGCTCGTGAGCTCCAGCAGTTAGCTAGCCTAGGAGTTCGAGTAGTAGACTCAGGTAGTATGGGAGCTACCATTCAGAATTTAGCAGTCTCATCGCTAGTAATAGAAGTGAAGAAGCGACAATATGAAGATCCCATGCTAATTCATTACAGAGATGCACTCCCTCAGAAGGAGAAGTCACCATTTGAGATCTCAGGAGATGAATTTCTCCGATGCCGAGGTAGATTATGTGTTCCTGATGTGGCAGGATTACGCCACCAAATATTTGAGAGAAGCCCATTGCTCCCGTTATTCTGTCCGCCCCGGAGCAACAAAAATGTATCATGATCTTAAATCTATATATTGGTGGAATGGGATAAAGAAAGATATAGCGGAATTCGTAGCCCAATGTCCCAACTGTCAACAAGTGAAAATCGAGCACCAAAAGTCGAGTGGATTGTTGCAAGCTATAGAAATTTCAACTTGGAAGTGGGAAGTAATTAACATGGACTTCATTATAGGCTTAGCCCGTTCTCGACTTAAGTATGATTCTATATGGGTGATTGTGGATAGACTCAAGAAGTCAGCTCATTTCTTACCGAATCGAACTACATATGTGGCAAAGATTATGCAAAGCTTTATGTTAAAGAGATAGTGCGACTTCGCGGTGTTCCTGTATCTATTATCTCGATAGAGGAACTCGCATTTACAATTTTTGGAAATCCTTCCAAGAGGGTTTGGGGACTCGGGTGAGTCTTAGCACAGCATTTCACCCATAGACCGATGGACAAGCTGAGCGTACCATTCAGACCCTTGAGGATATGCTACGGGCATGTATACTGGATTTTGGGGGTAGTTGGGATAATCATTTACCACTTATTGAATTTGCTTATAACAATAGTTATCATTCTAGCATCCAAATGGCACCGTATGAGGCTTTATATGGGCGAAAGTATAGATCCCCAATTGGGTGGTTTGAAGTAGGAGTGAGTAAATTGATAGGGCCAGACTTGGTCCAGCAAGCCATAGAGAAAGTTAAGCTCATGCAAGATCGGTTATTAGCAGCTCAAAGTCGTCAAAAGTCCTATTCGGATAATCGTCGAAGGGGCTTAGAGTTCCAAGTGAAAGATTGGGTATTCTTAAAGGTGTCGCCAATAAAGGGCGTTATCAGATTTGGCAAGAAGGGGAAGCTTAGTCCCCGGTACATTGGGCCTTATGAGATTGTACGCAAGGTAGGCGAGGTGGCTTACAAATTAGATCTACCTCCTGATTTGGAGTCAGTCCATCCGGTTTTCCATGTCTCAATGCTCCGTAAGTGTGTCGGAGATCCTACTAGGATCGTGCTAGTAGATGATGTTCAAGTGACAGAAAATTTGACTTATCAAGAGGTACCCATTGCCATATTAGATAGGCAAGTATGGAGGCTTAGAAACAAAGAAGTGGCCACAGTTAAGGTTTTGTGGAGAAACAACAACCTAGAAGAAATGACTTGGGAAGCGGAAGAAAATATGGAGTCCAAGTACCCGCACTTATTTCAACCCCCGGAAGCGATCCAAGATGAGACATCAAGATCATGAGGCATGTATGTTTTCCTTTTTATGCGTTTGGGTTGTGTGTGGCCAAAATCTATTGCTATTATGTTGTGGCCCTGTGAGGCATTGTTATTATGGGCTATTGTGATAGGATGGTAGTGCCATATTACAGGGAAAACTCTGGCGAAATTTTTATAGAATCCCCGAGAAAATTTGAGGATGATGTTCTTAAGGGGGGAAGAATGTTACACCTCGAAAAATTCTCCGTTGATACACAGCGAATAGACTGACAAAGGGCACGAAGTATACGATATTTCAATAAGTAAGAAATAGCATTTGATGACCCTAATTGAGATTTCAAAGACATTTGAGGTAAGAGAGAAAGGTTGCCAAGAAAGGCAAGGTATACGTTATGTATCGGAAGAGATTTATGAGTACCAAATTAATGATGACTTAATGATGTTTTGGAGGAGAGTTATAACATCCCTTAGATTATTAATGAGATGCTAAATAAGTGTTAAGAAGGTTCCATAAGGATTGGAGATCAAACGAGTCGACGAGAACGAGTTCGGAAAAGCTGGGCATTATACGGCCCAACATACTGGCCGTATAGAATATACTGGCCGTATGTTAGGCCGTATATTCTGCCTAGAATGGCAACCTCTCTGGACCAAATCTATGGCTAGACATATGGTCTATGTAAATTATACGGACTGTATGTTGGTCGGTAGAACTGCGTCGGGATAGATTGGGAGTTATTAAAAAGGGGACCAAGTTCATTTCATTTTCACTCCCCTTCTCTCAAGAACTCTCTAGAATATTTCTCCACACCCTTTCCATAAGAACTCAAGAGAAATTGATGATCAACTTCATCAAACCAAGAGAATCAAGTGTAAGAAACTCATTAAGGTTCATCCAAGACAAGAAATCCAAGTGGAAGTGGAACTAGGGTTTTGCTCAAGTGAAGTGTTTCAACCCAAAGTTCATTGCTACACTATTCCTACACAATATAAGGTAAGTTTTATGGTCATTCCACGTTGTTTAAGGTATTGAGAGGTTGAAAGACATGGATTGTAAAAGGAGATAGAAAATGGGTCATGAATGTGAGAATAGTGGCATTTTGAGTAGTAGTTTGGAATGAGTCATGATTATTGATATGTTGTGATTATAATTATGTTATAAATGATATTAAGAACATAGGATAGACATTTTATATGAGTGAATGTAATAGTGTGCTATGACTATGGATATGGATGATTTGAAGTGAATTGGGAAATATGGATAATGTAGGTGAATAAAGACTATTGCTTATGATATCGTGAATGTTAGTATAGATGTTTGGGAGTTGATATATGATATGGAGGAAGTTGTTGTCACACCCTAATTTCTGTTAGGGCGTGATGGGCACCCGACCCTTATTTAGGGCCGAGCGAACCCGCTGACTCACATAATACTCACAATTACGCTGGCTCTCAAATCGTGACACAAGTACATAGTGAAAGTTTTTGGAAGAATAATATGCTTTTTATCTTTCTCGAATCAAGGAAAATCTGTAACATATAGCAATATATAGAATTTATAATACAACGCATAATAACACATCGGCTTACATAGCCGCTTACATAACCGACATCTTATACCCACGACGCTGTCTACAAAGTCTCTAACATAGGCCAAACTGTCGTAACATAATGCTTTGACTCGGCAGCACTCCGAAGGAACTGGAGCTCGCCAACCCCGCTGGAACATCTTCTAATAATATCCTCGGCTATCCGGGTGTACAACGCGCGCATGAAACGCATCCCCACGAAGAAAGGGGGCGATCGGGAACATGTACCGAGTATGTAAAGCATAGAATACGGAAGACGAATCATAACCGAAATAAGAACTACAGAAACAAGTATAATGGCCAGAAAATCACAAGACTTGTCCTTTTGAAACATTTGTCATGCATATACATATATCGGTAAATAAATTCATATCATAATCGTATCATCATATCATCGTACATATATACCGTACCCGGCCCTCTAGTGAGGGACTCGGTGAATAAAATCATATCATAGTCATGTATGCATGCGGATATACATATTAGTGAGGGACTCGGTGAATAGCGTGTCCCTACCGTTGGACTCGGTATGCCATCTAGCTGCCATCCCCATCTCATCACGTCATCATATCATTATATCATCATATATATATATATATATATATATATATATAGCGTGCCCTACAGTGAGGGACTCGGTGAACAATGCGAGAGAAGTTGCACGAATGCGTGCACAGCCGGGACTCGGTGAAGGACATATTGAGCTTGCACGAGCAGAGTAGTGAGAAACCATATGCACATAAAATCATACTCACAGACTCAATGAAGTAGTCTAAACGGAATATCATTTGAAAATCGGACAATGGTTATATCAAATATCTTTCGGACGTTATTCGGAAACATAGCATATACCATAAACGTATTAACAATTCCATAGGGGTCATAGTCATATTCCAAACCAATCCGAGTCCGCCTCGGAAAGTTACGAACATTATTCACTTTAGAACTTTCTACGAACAAATCGAAACGATCCGAGCCTTTCTGCGAAAGTTACGGACGTTCGTAGTTCGGAATCATTTATGAAACAAACTCTTTTTGAAAACAAACTTTTATGCAATCTTTGAAATCCATTCATGCGAAAAACATAAAGACCATAATTTGACTACATTAAGAGTATGAATATCAAGAAACAAATAAGGATCATAAACATGCTCGGATCGCAAGAGTAGAATTACCTCGGGATACGTGTCATAACTTACTTTTCACTAAGACATGCAAAAGAAAGAAAGGTTGAGCTTTACATACCTTAGCCGCTTCCTAAGTTATTCCGAACTCAAGTCTCGACTCTCCAAGGTCTACACAACGTTAATAGATATCAAATGTTAGTCATAAACATCGAAGAATCCAATTCCAAGCCATTACTTTTTCTGCAAAAATTTGGGCAGCACTTCCTATATATTCACAACCCCAGAGAATTCAACTCGGCCAAATCAACAACAACCAAACCAACAACCATACTAACAATGTCCATAAGTGATTCAAAACGCATTCTAACGTTAATAATTCCTTTCTACACAATTCGACAACATTTCAATTATATTCAAATAAACTACATACGATCAATTCAACACCAACGCTCACATATTCGATTACCAATCCGCAACCTTTCAAACAAGATTTAAGAACATTCCAAACAATATGCCATGGAACCCGTAATCACCAATTTCCATAGGGACGACGACAATACGTTTCTTTCTTCCAAATTCATCAATGACACCAATAATCCATACATTCACAACATTATTTTCATAAATTCACGAAAGCATACTAGAACCACATTACGTTCTAAATCAGCCCACAACAATTACGACTTCTATTTAAGTGATCAAACCTTCATTTTCATCGTAATCCACAACAACAACCAAAACACTACATAAAATTAGTTCTACACTTTTACACCACACTACATGTATTCGGCCACAACATATCACACCATAATCACATGAATTTCATTCATTTCCACACTCCACAACATACACAACAATCAAATTACACTAAATAGAATTTGTTCATCATGCTTACTCCAACAACATAGACTCATGGCCACAACTTGCAACACACACCCTTCATGATTTTTTTTTCCATTTCCATGCACTACAACATGCACATATCATATATAACACATGTAAAATAAGATTGAACCTTACCTACCTCACTTGTTCTTCACTCGGCTAGAACTATATTCCGCAAAAATGAGCGCTTTGCTTGCTCTACCAACTACTCCATGTTAACGAGGGCCTTTCAATTAGTAGGAAAGCTTGAAGAAAAGAATTTTCCATGATCAAAATTGAGGGGCTGGTTTCGGCCCCGACTTGGCCGTTTTTCTCCTTCTTTTTTTTTCTCCATTTTTCTTGAACTTTCTAGGCAACAAATGCAATGATGAAGATGATTAAGTTGATCATCTTATACATACATATATAATTAATACACATGGACATGGCCCACACTTCCATGTGGCCGGCCACCTCCCTCTCTTTTCTCTTTTTTTTTTTTTTTTTTTTTTTGATTTTCAAGTTTCCAAAACTTCACTTTAGGCCCCATATTTCATGAAAGATTAGTTTCCATAATTTCACTCTTACCCCAAATTTTCCTTAATATCTCCATCCAATGAAATCATAAGCAACTTATGCCTTACAACAAAGTCGGAAGATAGCCTTGTCCATAACTCGTCGCTACCAACTTAAAAATATTCCGACGTACAAAATGCAAGATATAACAGTTGTATAAACAAAGGAGATGCTGCCCAAATTTCTCTAGCTTTAGTCAAGTATGCTAAGTTATCGATTATCTAATGTTAGTATAAAATCTAATGAAGGTAGAAACATGAGCATTGAAGGAGAACGTTCAAGTGATAGAATAGCTAAACGAAAAGGTATGTAAGGCTAACCCTTCTTTCAATAAGGCATGGTTCCTTGGCTATATACCTATTCTCTCATAAGTCTATATTGACCTCCAAATGATTCTACCTTTAAAGCTACTAAAGCTCATGATTCTTGTTATGGTTATGATTCTACTAAATTCCTTATGTGATGGGTGATCCTCTAAGGATAGATGTAATGAGACGACGATAGTAATGATGACGAAGATGCTTATGAGCTCTTATGTATATGCATTTAGGTATGACCATTATGTAACACTGAGCTCATATGACTGGGTATGATATGTATTGCGCGCACACCACTGCAGTTGGGTACGGATAACCCTAATCCTTGGTAGGACTAGGTATGTATAATCACCGAGCCTTGCCATGGCTGGGTATGTGAAACACCGATCCTTCATGGTCGGGTATGCTATGAATGCGATTATGAATATGAATATGGATATGAAAATATATATAAATACGGATATGAATACGGATATAGATATATGTACATATGTACGTACACAAACACACATTAGAAATGGAAGGTCCCTATGAAAGGGAAGTAAGTGTCTATGACGATGGTTCTACTACCTCCCAACTTATGCTATTTCTTATGTTGTCTCTTATGCTTCTATAATGATGTTGATTATGCTTTACATACTGAGTACATTCTTCATACTGACGTCCTTTTTATTTGTGGACGCGGCGTCATACCCGCAAGTGGCCAGGGAGATAGGCTTGATTCATAGCTTTATTACTCAGAGACTACGTAGAGGAGCTCCATTTCATTCGGAGCTACAACTTTTGGTATCTATTCTTTTGTGTACATACTTATGGGCATGGCGGGGTCCTGTCCCTCCTATATGATGTGACATACTCTCCTTAGATGCTCATAGACATGTGTATATGGTTAGATGTATTTGGCCTTGTCGGCTTATATTGTGTATATCAGTTTGTTATCCTCGTCGGCTTATGTACATTGATATGGGCATAGTTGTTGATGGTGATATAAATGCATTGTTGCCCAATGGGATTAGTATGAATGATGGATAGAAAGTATGATTTAGCTATATGGCTCACCTAGATATAAATGTGAATGTATGATAAGATGTGCCTGGGTGGGTTAGCACCAGTGCCGTCACGGCCCTCCGGTTGGGTCGTGACAGTAATAATTCCACTTAAAGGTTTCCACGATTCCCCTTAAGTCCTCGGGAAAATTCGGCAACGTTGCCTCTATAATTGTAACGATCCTAAACTTGCACACAGCCCAAAAAATACATCTCATGCCTTACAAGGCCATATATAGAAACACATATGATACACAACTCAACCACACAGGGCTGATTACTATAAGAGAATGCAAAATAATAAAGCTCATCTCATAAATCGTATCTGAACACCCTTTCTTAAAATTTCCGTCTTTCCCTTCTAATTCTCTTTATTAATCGACTCCCTTCAAAGAGGTTTACGTACTCGTAAATCATAGATTCCCCTTATCTTCCTTTTTTTTGACACTTGATAAGTAAATCTTTATTTACAACCACAATTAATACTCACATTACCTGAGTTACCTGTAGCATTCCAAAATTATCTAACGATAAACTTTACTTCCTTATATAATTACATTCTGAAGTTGCACAACATAAACTCTTACCTTGGCCCTACTCGGGAACTCTGATCCGCTACAAATCGGTCCAACGGTAGTTGGGCAAGTTTTTCTTCTGGTTGTTCTTCCATAGGTTTTTCTGTGGCACCCACACCTTCTAGAAATGTACCGATTATACTGACTCTCCCGGACTTACCACTGTCCTCGTTTGACCCCCGTTCTGCGGATACCTTCAATCTGGGATTGCACAAATGGTCATCTCCTAATACTTGTCTATCCCTTACCTGCTCAGTGGGTTCCTCCTGGATTTCAGACGGATCTGCCTCTATGGAGGACATAACTTCCGATGGATCTACCTCAATAGAGGGCACATTCTCTGATGGGTCTGTATCATAAGAATGGCTGACTCTAAACGCTTCTGGACCATCAGCCTTCTTTTCTATAGAAGCTATCTCACGGCTACAAAAACAATCAAGGCTAGGTTTCAAAATATTACATCCTGTAACTAAGCTCTATCGCACGATCTAGAATAGAAAGGAAGGTAACCATCCTAAATGCCCTGCAGCCTCCTGTTTATAAGTGTGGCGTGAAACACACCCATAAACAAGACTCTACTAGACACGGCTTACCACTTCTGTCATGACCCAAACTGAAGGGCCATGGCGGGTACCCGACTGTACTAGTCAAGTACCATCTGACATACATATGTGACAACAACATAAACATAGGTGGGCCGATAGGTCCATCATATGACTCTCAATAGGCTCATAAGAAACCTGCATATATGAACTGTTCTAAAAGACTCATTTGTGAAAATACTGACCAACTGTATAAGCCGGTAAGGGTATCATAACCCACTGTGATGACATATGAAATCTCAAGCCTGGACATCAGCTGACTGTAAATAATTGTCTACAAGCCTCCACTGAAAAAACAGAACACAACATGGCCGGGACAGGGCCCCGCCATACCCATACATATGTATGTACATATCCATATATATATAAGACCATGTTGACTCCTGGCATCTTCGGAACAAATAGAGTGCTTCTGCTTCATCCGCTGAGCTGACATCCTAATAGATGGATCACCAACCTGTATCTGCAGACCTGCGGGCATGAAACGCAGCCCCCCTAGGGAATAGGAGAGCCAGTAAAAATAATGTACCGAGCACGTAAGGCAAGAAAATTGCATATATACAAGAATCATGAAAGCAATCTATGACATGAGAGTCAATCTGTATAGCTAATTGTATCTATATGACTGTATATATGAAAGTGGTTGTATAACTGAAAGTGCCTCTGAGGGCGTATGATATGCATGATTTCTTTCAAAAATCATATACATATATCATAACCGTTAGTTCTGAGGAACGTACAGCCCGATCCATAAATATCACTGCTGCAGAACGTGCAGTCCGATCCATATATCATATCATCTCGCGTTTGGGGTATTATCATAATCTGCCCACTGCAGTGGTGTGAACATCTATATTCCTGCCCGGCCAACTATAGCGTGGCAGGGTGTGAGAAAATAGCTATATATATATATATATATATATATATATATGCATGTAGGACTCATAAAGATAATATCTGAATCTTTCGGAGTGACGTAGAGTCGGTAACCTCCGAATATCGCTATGGATCTGATATGATCACATCTCTTACCTCTACCGGATCAATGGTCATGAGATCAATTCAAGAATCATAAGCATGAAACAATAACATTGTCAGGAATCCAAAGAAACATAAGCTTTCTAGCTTTCTAAGAATGGAATCGTTATGGATAACGCTTGCTCGTTCGTTTGTTCGTTCTTTCTCATATGATTCATGCCAAAAAGAATAAAAGGCCTTAACATACGTCGAAGTCTATCTAAATGTCAAACTCTTATTTCCCAAGCTCGCAAGTCTACAACCAAGATAACATAGGTTACAATTAGACCATATACATCTCTTACTATCTATTTCAAGTATGTAGGAAACTTATCGAAATTTGGGCAGCATTTCACCTATAATTCTTATTCCAACCCGATTCCAAAACAGCCCACAACATACACAACATCGTCAACAACAACAAGAGCAATACATGGCAACATAAAGAAGTGGAAATCCCTCCAAAATTTTAATTAAAAATAGCCCTTAAGGCAGCCACATCAACAAACTAGTTCATGCCTTTCATAACATGTTTTTCTTCACTTCAAACTAAGGAATTTCTCCACAAACAACTTAATCAACAAGAGTAGAATATAACACATACCTTAATGTCCAGAAAATCCAACCAAATCCCCAGCTCATAGCTCAAACAAACAGCCACGTACCAAGCAATATTATTACTATGATTTCCTTACTAGTTCCTTGATTCTAAGATAATTTCTTGCTAAACTTTGGTAGGATTTAGTTGGGAATTATTTGGAGAGGATTTAGGGATATTCTCCTAATCGGAGATGTGAAACAATGAAGGCCAAATCGATATATATATGCATTTAAGTCATTCTGGAAATTGGACCGCCTCACTTCGACGGTCGTCGATCATGTCGACGGTCCTTACAATTGCACCGTCGAATTGCAAGCTCAAAATTTTCTCTCTAATACTTCGAATTACGATCTGCCAATTGCATTGGAAAGAAGACTCTCTGAACTTACGTTTACATAGGTTATGGATTCCGTAACTCCTTGTATGCTAGTAGATATGACCCTCACCATTGGACCCAAAAATCTTTTCGAAAATCTGCCAAGTTCTCCCAAAGTCTCGACAACTAAATTCCTTTGACTCGTTTGACCTCCAAACTTCCAATACTTGCTACATATGAACTTAAACCTTCATATATGAGGGATAACATATCCAATACCTCGTAACCTCGAAGACTAACATTCGAGACCAAGACGACTAGTGTACCATATACATCAATGCAACAAATGAGCGGTGTAGCGCATTCTTTCTTGTTTCACTTAGCTCCCGACTCTCGCATTCTCTACGATATAAGTTGATGATTATATCTTCCTTTAAGACATGCTCGTAAGCTACTTGTACAATTTCCTCAATAGATTCTCGACACGAGTCTAAATCACTAGGATCATTATGGAACCTCAAAGTGTGGGAAAGGAGTGACACGAAATCTTATCTTGTCTTCTTAACTCTTGAAATTTTTGAAACTTGTCCCACTCATACCAACTTGCTTACATCGCAAGATAGCAAAATTTTCCAAGGTGTGTAACATTGATATTCTTCATTGTTTGTACTTGCATTGTTCCATATTAATTTAATATCATTTTATTATGCTGTGTGACTGGCACTATTAAGGAAAATGAGAAGAGACATTGATGATTACAAAACATGGTAAGTCACCTCTGAGCTGTGTGCGGAGGGGCTTATTATGGGACATGGTAATTCACCTCTGAGCTGTGTACGGAAGGGCTGATTTGGAATACCGATATTGCGATACTGACTGATAATTGAGTCCTCTGAGCTGTGTGCGGAGTGATGGTCTTTGGACTTCGCGGGTCCCCCATGGGTTGTGCTACCAAGGCGTGGAGATATTCCGCTGTCGGAGTACAAGAGTACAGGCATTGCATTGCATTCATATCTCATATTGCGTTGTTTTTTTTATCCTTCTTGGTTGCATATGATTGGATACTATGTTGGTCATATTCTTAAACAGTATTGATATGGGCTACGTGCTAATTTGACTTGGATTTCTGTATACTTGGATATTTGTTTCACTTGGAGTTAGTTGTTACATCAAGACTTGATTATATGAGTCGATTTCTTGGGAGCATGACTTTTACTCTATGGTTTACTTGTTTTGTCTTACCGTATTATCTTTATATATGCCAACTAGTCTTTGTCGGCCTATGATACCTACCAAGATCGTTGTTGTTTGTCGACTTGCGCTTCGCATTCTTTTATGAATGCAGAATTCCAGGTGGGATTGACCTCTGTTTCTCGTGGCTGATAGTCGTTCCGAGAGTTGCTGTTTAGAGTCTACAGGGTGAGCACGAGGACGTCCGCCGCCTTGAAGATTCTTCTTTCATTTATGTCTTATTTGCTATTCCGAGACATATTCAGACTTTTTAATGTATTATTGATAATACCAGACTTATAGATTCTAGTTAGATGCTCTTGTATGGTTAGGCCAGACTCTGGGGTGTATCTTCCTACTTATGCATATTTCTATATCATTATCGTTAGACTTATGTGATTTTTGTCTCTTCCGCTTATTTACTTATTCATTCATGTTTATACTATTGTTTGGTTTAAGGGTTCGCCTACTGAGGTGGGAAAGGTAAGTGCTCGCGCGACTTAGTTAAATTGGGTCGTGATAGCATAATAGCCTCATCTCTTCATGTCTCTCCTACCTTTCTATTTTTTACTGCTGCGTCTCATGTTAGGAGGCTGATTTATGAATCATCTTAGTAGTAATAGAGAGAAATTTGTCCTATGTCTGTCCTTGTCTAACTGGGAATCAAGAATTTGTGCATCTATAACTGGGAATAGAGAATTTGTGCATCTATGTGTTAAATGTTGACATAAGCATGTTAGGCCTCAACAGGGATAAAAAATGCACAAAACGTGTGTCGTATATAGCTTGATATATGTTCGGCCTACACTGTTTCATAGTCGTTTGTCATATTTAGACTTGCTATGTGTTGATATTCACATATATACATGAGATATACAAGATATACATAGTCGGTATACACTTAGGTGTATATAGGATGGTTTACTTCGTATATCATCAAGAGAAACTCACGAATGTGCCTTAGTATGTCTTGTAAAAATATTTGGGCCTGTTTGGATTTCTTTTATTGCTGTGATATAAAATTTGGGCCTGTTCTGGTTCCTTTTTATTGCTTCGCCATTTAACTGGGCCTATTTGAATTTACTTCTCAACTGTTTGGGCTTTGCCCTTTTAGTTTTTCTTTGTCATTCTTTGATCAATATAGCCTTTATGTAATTGTATATGTGATTCTTATGTGTTTCATACTTAAGTCTCATTTTAATTAGTGAATAAGTATAGATGCCTTCTAACCACGATTTTCCTTTCCCCCTCCCCCTTTGCATGGAACCCGACGTAGGCTATTTCACAACCGAACCTGTTGGGCCAGAGACCCAACTTCCTTTATTTCATCGAGTCCGCTTTGAAGATAAAAACAATGAAGGCCCAACCATGGGTGAAAATGGTCAACTGGGGGGCTTAGGTAGGCCCACCAGCCTAACTCTTCCTCCTTTCATTTTATATGTATATATTTATGTGCTATGCATAATTGTTGTATATGTAAACAACATAGATGGTATTATTGAAACCCAAATGCGTTAGAAT
Source organism: Lycium ferocissimum (assembly GCF_029784015.1). Classification (NCBI taxonomy): domain Eukaryota; kingdom Viridiplantae; phylum Streptophyta; class Magnoliopsida; order Solanales; family Solanaceae; genus Lycium; species Lycium ferocissimum. The sequence goes on along the minus strand of NC_081349.1, from coordinate 571,692 downwards.
TTAGGGAATTCGCGTAGGAGTTAACATGTTTCTCAAAGATATTTCAAGAAAAAACAAACAATGTCATGGTCCATCATGATATTTGCATGTAATTGGTAACTTTGGATTTTACAAAATATTTCAAGTTCTAAACCGGTAAAAACATGGATGAATGGATGACCATGAATAAAAAAAATGAATCAGCTTGTGCCGTATGCCCTTTTTTGAAAAAGTACACGACTGTTTTTTTAAGAGATCATAAAATTGGACTTAAGTGATTTTTCTTGAAATTTCATTTATGAGATTGTAACTTGGGTTAATTTGTGATTAATCTAAACCAAAACAGATTTTGGAAAGATACAAATGTAGATATGGACTTGCAACTCTTTTAAACTTAAGGTATTTTCACAACCTCTTTGGGCCAAGGCCCAAATCTTAAGGCATAAAAACCAGAGAAAATACACTCAAACCAACGTTTGAAGTAAGATGGCTTTGGACTAGAATATTGGTCGACCAAATGAGCTTAAAATGGGCCAAAACAATAAATAAAACTTTTTTTCTTTACTTATACTTATACAAAGGAGATATACTCCGTTTATTTTATTCATACATATATAAACTTAAGGACAAAATCATGACATTAGGACAAAATTAGTAGGAACTCTACTTAAGAAAAAAATCTTAAGTGTGTTTTGGTCCGAAGATGAAGTGATTTCCGCCCTTATAACATTTTTTCGAAGAAACTAACTTTTTTTCTTTAATATATATATATATATATATATATATATATATATATATATTCACAATTAAGCACGAAAGATAGAGTTATGATATGGAAATGATAATTTTCGCAAGAAATAAAATATTTTGGCACATAATCACAATTAAGCACACATTGAAGCTCGTAGGTCAACCGTATTCTACGGATGCTTAATAAGCTCCATGTTGGTGCTTAAAAAGATCCTTCCTGGGGATTACTTTAGTAACCCTTACCTCTAACTCTGATTTTAAAAGGATTTACCTCTTGTTTGACTAAACGCTTTTAACTCGGTTTTTCTAATTTCCTTTATAAAATTAGGTGGCGACTCTAAAAATATAAAATCCAAATAGAGTGCACAACCTCTTAGTAGCTTTTTATGCACCCGCGTAAAAGTGAACCATAATAATGTGCACTTGATCTTCTTCATCAATCTTCATAAGCTCTTGATCAACTTCTTCCCCCTTTAGCATAGCATAGCTCCTATATTGACAATTTTCATCTAAGAATAAGCTCCATGTTGTTCAACACTACAGCTTCATGTTGATGCAACTCCACTAGCGTTAGATGTTAAGATCACTCCAGTCATAGCAAACTTTAAGCAAGGTTTGTATGCTTACTTTAGTTTATTAGATTGGCAAGATGCGTTAAGCTTTTTTTTTTTTAATTGAAACCACTAACCATCGTACCAATGGTATTTTATTCAAAATAAAATATAGAAATAATTACACAAATAAAAGGATAAGATAGAAAACTATTCTAGAAAGCAAAGAAACCAAAATCTAAGCTAAAAGAGACCAAAAGTGTCCCATCCTTGTAAAACATAGATATTTCATTGCAGAAAGAACTCGTTGGAAATCTGATCTTGAGCGGCTAAGTCTTAGAACCTTATATTTCCATCCCATGTAGTTGTAACCATTAGCCTTAGCTTGATGTCATGTCAAGTCACCTTCAAGCTCTCATCAGGTGCTATGAGATCAAAACTATTAGAAGTATCCTTCAGATCCAATGGATGATACATGTTACCGAAATCTACTGCAGACTATTTCCTCAAGGTAATCCTTAATCTGTTTTGAGCAATCGGGTGTACAAAATGAATCTAGTTGAACATTGTCTAATTGTCCTCTTCTAGCAGAATAAAGTCATAAAATTAATACCATACACTAGATAGATGACCCTTAGGCTATGTAACAACCGAGGACTCCAACAAATGCTGAGATTGTTGATATTCTTGATGTCTGCATAACCTGTAGTTGTTTGTCAAAATTAGTTAATCTTTAGTCTGGTGTTCTTCTTCTCACTATTTTGAATCTCAGGTGTGGAATCTGAGATTTCTCCAGATTGATTATCCTTTTTGCTTCTATGGAAAGTTCATAGAATGAGTGAAACTATTTTGTACCAGCAAAATCAAAAACTATGTTAGTGAAAAAATCAGCTAGGGAATTGCCCTCTCTAAAAATGTGAACAATCTGGATCTGCCCCTTATTTCTCCAACTGTTTATCCCCTTCACTATCATGCTTATACACCATGGCACTTCCCATATTCCATCCATTATTTTCTTCATGATCAAAGAATCAGTTTTCATATCTAAAGGAAGAAGCTAATTATTAATACAATATTCAATCCCTTGCATAAGTGCTCTAGCTTCAGAACATAAACTAGTGGTATATGCTTTCCTAGTTGCTTCGACATATACAAAACCTCCCCTTTCAACTCTGATGAAATACATTGCTGAGCTTGGCCCTGGATTACCCCTGGAAGCTCCATCTTTATTACATTTAAACCATCCTAATGGAGGAGATGTCCACAAGACTATTATGCTAGTGATATGTGGTCTATATCCCTCCATAAATTGAACCATATTAGGCCATGTACTTGTCAAGTTTAACAGCCATGGATACCTTATTCTAGCTAGCTTGAATATGTTTGATGCGATCTCATATATAACTCTCACTTTTGACATTGAACCCCCATGAATGGCAGTGTTCCTCCACTTCCACAATTTACGAAAAATCAAAGCCGGAATAGCTTGAAATAATGGCTTCGCTTTGTAGACAAGTCGTGTTCGCCACCGAACAATTTCTTGTTGAACCTACGTACAAATGGACCTTGCACACACTCTCGTAAATGTAAAATACCTTCATATACTAGCTAAAAACTCCTTATAAGAAAGATGTGATCAACTATCTCCCCGTCGAGGTTGCATGCAACGTCCGCATCTTGAAACAATAGAAATCCCATCCTTTGTAAAACTTTATAAACTAATTCGAACCTTGTATTTCCATATTCTCCACGATGAATGAAAATCAAGACATGTTTCTTACGGAGTTTGCGATAGCTAGTAAAACGGAGGTTGCACGCAACATCCGGATCTTGAAACAATAGAAAACCCAATCCTTTGTAAGACTTTATCAACTAGAACCTTATATTTCCATAATCTCCATAAGAAGAAGGAGATTTTGGACCCACTGTGACACCTTGTGCCCACATTATTTTATAATGCCAAGAATAGTGTTGTTTCCGTCTCATTACGATGTCCCATACACTACTTACCGTAAGCTTTCCGGTATGCTTGTTGGCATACACCAAGCTTTGTCCCCCTTGATCGTGTCGATTGATCATTATCTACAATTCAGTTGATATATGATCACTACATCCTCGGCAATGACCGTTCCGTAATGTCACGACCCCACAACGAAATCCATGGAGGCCATGCACCCGTGACGGAACCCGTGCTAACCCACCCGGGCACCTCTTATGGTACTCTCATATTCACGTCTAGGTGAGCCATATGGCTTACTCATAATTTCTATACATCAATAGTACTAATCTCATTGGGCAACAACACATTTATATCATCATCAGCAACTATGCCCATTTCCATATACACAAGCCGATGAGGCTGACAAAAATAACATACAAAATGTGAGCTAACAAGGTTACAAGACATCCGACCATACACGGATAGTTTCTTTCATGATTCCGCAATCGTCTACGAGCCTCTAAGAAGAGTATGTAACTTCATATAGGTGGGACAGACCCCGCCATGCCCATATGTATGTGCACCAAAGAATAATACCAACAAAACTACGTAGCTCCGAATGAAATGAGCTCCTTCTAACTCACACTTCGTTTAAACGCCTCCGAACAAATAATCTATGGATCAAGTCCGTCTCCTATCCACCTCGCGGGTACGACGCAACGTCCATAAACAAAAGGATGTCAATACAATTGATGTACCGAGTATGTAAAGCATAATCAACATCATAGTAAGAGCATAAGAAATAGCATAAGATAGAAGAATTAGGGGGTAATAAAGCCATTTGTACCTCTAGTGGCCATCATCATATTTACTTACTTGTCTATCAGCTATCAACTTATGTAAAGACCCTAGCTTCAATACCCAAGAATTCCTTGTAGCCTACTAACCCTAGCAAGCATTTAACACATGGGTACCTTGATTCTTGCCTCTTGATCTTTGTTTTCTCTTGGGTTTGAGTGGAATATGCTTGGAGAAGGGTTTGGAGCTCTCAAGACATGTGGAAATATGAAAAATGAAATAAAAGAACAAGGCCATCTATTTATACAAAAACATAAAAATTTGCCCGATGGACTTATACGGACCACTTATACGGTCTGTATAAGTGGACCGTATAACACCACCATGAAAAAGTCCCTTTCTGTAAAGGTCGAGTTATACGGACCCCCGCTTATACTGAAGCCGTATAAACTTATACGGGGATGCATTTCACCGTATAAGTGGTCGTATAACTCCCCACTCCTGGTTGTACGAAACTTCCTCTCGTTGATTCGTTTGACTTCTAATCCTCGTGGAACCTTCTTGGCACTTACATAATACTTCATTAACCATACAATAGGCCCTATAGCAGCCACTCAAGACATTACCAAATAATTGTTAGCTCAATCATAGCAAAAACCTTTTCGAACACGACTTACATTTCACTTCCTTCAACAAACTAAATTTCGCATATTCTCATGACTTCAAAATCTTATAGTATGCACTTTAAGCTATCGAATACTTCCCATAATCTTGTAAGGATTTCATAATCACCTTAAGCTCACATTAGCCTATTCATAAGGCAACAAATCTGGAATTTTTGAGGTGTAACATGTAATCTCTGATGATTCCACTGACCTTCTTTCATAAAATATTTGAAATTTTCAATTCTTTCATCAATCAGTAAATCTGCATGAACTACATAGGATTATGCTCCAAGTTTTGGTCCAATTTTCAAACCACACATTTGAAGTGCCGATTATAGGATCCCACATATGTCATGTTCTATTTCATCTCTAGCCTCCAACATTTTCTTCCATATTTGAGAACCTCCTTTAATTGTACAAGGATTTGGATCTACTTCTTCCAATATTTATTCCACATAAATTTTCCCACAGAGTTGATGATGTTCTAAACTTCCACCATAGTTTAGCAAATAAAGCCTTAGACATATCAAAATAGACATAAATCCCTGTCACGATCCAAATCACGGTCATGATGGCACCTACAGCTTCCCACCGATAGGCGAAACACACCCAATTACTTAGATAAAATCCTTAAGTAAGAAAGAGAAAGAATTAACAAGAAGCTTTTCTTTAAGTCTCGATAATATAAATACTAGAAAGCCGACAGTACATATCCCCAAAATCTGATCTAAGTCGTACAAGAGCATAACAAAAGTCTGAATACATGCCTCGTGGGACGAATAACTATCGGTAGAAATCAAGTACAAAAAGTAAAATAGGGAAGAGAGTTCCAGGGGCCATGAACGACCATGTAGCTCACCCTGAAAGTCTCAAATCATAGCCTTATAATCACCCACGAAGTCTCGAGTTGGAACCCGGATCTGTATCTGTACAAAAGTGCAGCAAGTGTAGTATGAGTACAACACAAGTACCCATAAGCATCATAGGCCGACAACGAATAAACACGCATAGACAATATAAAAGTTGACGGACCACACAAAATGAATAAGTGTCGTTAAAATCACATTTCCACCCCTTTTCATAATTAATGGAATTTACAGGCTTACATTTTCATTCTTAAATACACTTGAAAGTCCATTCGTCTCTAATTAATGACAATTTCACGTAATATCAATTACATAAGGTCAATCTATTCATCAAATTTGTTGGGTTGCACAAACTACTTCCTATCCTCTATAGTATCCAATTTTTGCCTATAAGATGGAACACTTATACGTGGCAATCGCCCAGCTCAGAAGGCGATAAAAACCTCAACCTACACCTCTGTAGGATTTTCCCCAAAACTCCACTACAATGGTGAGCCTCTGCCAATTCAAGTTACAACCTCTACAACCAAGGAACTAACCTCTAATCCCTATTATACTAATCAACCTCTGGCTAAGAAGCAACCTTCATGTTGACCTCCAACTTGAAGTTGTATTTACAACGTTTTGTAAATAACTGTATGCTTCTAATAAAGAGGATAAAGATACAACTCAATAAACAACCTAATACAAGTTTCTAGACTTAAGAACTAGAAAACATTATTGTCATGACCCAATTTACAAGCCGTGAAGGCACTAAATCCCCCAAGTCAGTAAGCCATCCACAACCCCATTTAAAGCCGGTAAATAAGTATTAAGCACGGAAATAAGCATATGAATCGATTTATATGAATTTAAGCCTTTATAATCATGAAAAAGTGAATAAATAATATAACTCCCAAAACCTGGTGTCACTAGTACAAGAACTTCTAAGTTTAAATACAAGTCTAAAGTAATACAAAAATACACTGTCTGAATAGAAAAGACAGAAATAAAAATGGAACATAATCTGGTGCTATAGATCTGTGTGCAGCTCTTCCCGACCCTCCAAAACAATCTCCGCCTCGGCCGGTTGAGCATCCTCAAAGGCCATTAGCACGGATACCGAACTTGCACACAAATAGGTGCAACAAGTGTAGCATGAGTACAAAATCAATGAGTACTCAGCATGCATCATCGACCGACCCGATCCCGAACGGAGACGTGGAATAGTCTACGAATTGCCATCACCACACTTAGCCGCCATTAGTCCACAAAGAATATTAATCGAATAAATCATCTTAACCTCAAGTTATAACCCTATGTGAGGGCTTCTAATCCATAAGTGCCTCCATTAGCCTATGAGCATATGACTCTTCTATCTGTCACATGACATAAATTTGCACTTAAGCGTAAATCAGACAACAACTCAAGTAAATCACAATCAAAGAATCAAGGGTATGATATGATATGCATTATTACCCACTCCGCACATAGCCAGAGCTGACTTCTTTCGTTCACTTCCTTATCATACGTTTCCACAGTCTTTATCATTAATCTTGCCATCAAGATAATCATAAATTCCGCAAAGACCTCAGATTTCCATCAATCTTTCCATTGGAACCATATCATGATGTCACGAAAAATATATAATGAAATGCATGTATAAGTGATGAACACGACAATAATCATAAGAGGTAACCAATTAACAACATTCGAAATCAGCAATCAATATCAGTCATCAAAATAAATCAAACAATGAAGAATGTATGTAATGCAATGCAATGCCATGCAATGCAAGGCCTTTGTTTCCACTTCCTGATATACACACGTTCGAATATTAACGAATCGTGATCCATGGGGGCCTCATGAGGCCCATACATCACCGCTCCGGTAGTTTCCTCGGATTACGGCCTCAATTATATCATATCTCAATAACCTGTCTCATAGCCAACCGGGGTCAAGTACCACTATAACGTACCAACATCATCAGTCGTCCGGAATACGATCCCATCGGATTCACAATCATATCCTCAAATTGTATGCATGAATACATGCAAAGCATGAATACATGCAAAGCATGAATGTGGCATGTATCAAGTCAAGAACAAATGTAAAAGCATGGAATCCTTTCTCATGTTCGTAATGCCATAAAGGCTTCACCTTTTTACTTCTTTTCATTTCAATGAGGATATATGTATGAGTGCTATGCACACGAACAGATAAGACAGGAAATAATAATGATAAGAGACATAAAGTACAAGCGTCGGACCCCAATCACAGATCCAAAGGATCGTACTATTCTATCAGCTAGTGCCCAGACATGTCATTCAGACCAACCATACGATTGAAACTACACAAATACCCATAACATGATGACCGGTATCCGATACTGGTGCTCGTCACCTCACGAGTATCGGAACCCCCCTTAATTAGCCCAAATCCCTCTCATTAGATTCCTTTTAACTAAACACATCGTTCCAAATGTTACGGTTCATATTTTGCGGGTAGGGTTAGCGCTCGGAAAGCTACTAAGAACTTGTTGATGCTCTTTCAGACTTATTTTGAAAAAAAGTCGCCACTAATTTTTAGGGAAATTAGAAAAACTGGGTCCAAAGGGTTTATTCAAACGTCGTAAAAAAATCCTTTGTAATCTAAAGTTCTAGGTAAAGGTTCTAGTGATCCCCTAGGGAAGGTGTTAGGCACCCTAGTATTAAGGATCCGTACTATACGGTTGACTTTCGAATTCCAGTGTGTGATATATGCATGAACTGTTTATTTTGTGTTTGTTTTTCGTATTTATAGAAAGACTGTCATTTTGGCATACTACTTGGTTTTTGAAGAAAATTAAATATATCCCCTTTACATATAGGATATTTTAGACTGGATTTATAATATCCGGATAAGAATAGTCTCTTTTTATATATATAAGGACAATAAGTATTGTTTTAAGAAAATTGCCAAAATGTTCCGATTTTAGTATATATGTATATAAGTACGTATATATTTATTCCAAGTCCATGCATAATCTCTACACTTCATTCGGGTCAGTTCATCTAATACGCCGAAATATCCTATTTTTTTCTTTTTTTTTAAAATAGCATCCATAATCGTATCTTATCTATTAGGATAAATTTGATTTATAAAATGGTTTGATTTTATCCTTATTGGTTCCGTATATACATATACATGAAAAGCATATTTTAATTCAAACGTTAGTGCCTTGGCCCATAATCTCTGATTTTATAAAAGGGAATTTCCGTTGGGCCTGGCCTAAAAATCTTTTATCCTTTAAGCCATTTTTGTCCAAAACTCGTTCCAATTTGTGAAAGAAAACATATCCTCTATCTTTTTCTAACACTGATCCAATTAAAGGCCATAACACTTTATAGTTTCAACAATCCTTTGATCTTTCTATTTAAACTTGTATTTATCAAAGTTGTAAATATAAGCGAATGAACATAAGTAAAGAAAAGGGACGGGCTGGGGGTGTACCAAACCCCTTAATTGGCCATTTTTACCAATGGCTGGGCCTTCATGCAATCACGTTCAATATTAGCTTCCCTTTCACGACTTCACCGGACTTTTTTGTTGAAAGAAAGGCCTGTTGGGCCGTAGCCCAATAGGGAGGTCTGACCCGGCCCAAATGGCCATGCAGTGGAGGAGGAGAAGAGGAAAGGGGAAACCGGTTAGAATTTATTTGTTGTATGCAGTGGAGGAGGAGAAGAGGAAAGGGGAAACCGGTTAGAATTTATTTGCTGTACTTATCATTTTTTAGCAAATGAAACTAAACACAAGTGTATGTATACACATATATCACAAAGCATATAATAGTATAAGATTTGCAATATTGCCAAAAAAAGAACAAATTCAAAAAGTGGGCCTGGCAAGCCCCAAGTCACATAAATATCTTAAATTCCTACTCAGGCCAAGGAAAGAGGCCCAAATTTTATCCCCTTTGCACTAACCTAAGGCTGAAATGGGCTTTTTATGCTCAATTTAGAAGTTTGGACATTAAATTCAAGCCGGCAAACTCCAAGTATTAAGCCTGTGGGGATCCTATCTGATTTTAACATGGTATACATGTATATACGTGTGATATACCATTCGATATACACTCTGACATGTATATCAGGTGTGTATACCTGGTATACATCGGACAAAACTAACTCACCTACATAAAAGACTAAGTCTTGTAAAGTCTATGTATATATCATGTATACATCTTTATTTAAACTTAAATATTAACTAATCGTGCCTATTTCAACCAATCTAATTTAAATATTTTTCTCATTTTCTGATTAAGTTACACTAGACTGGGTCAAAACAACTCTAATTCCCGTAAGTATTACCTTATTTCTATGATTCAATTAGTATTTATCAGCCATTAACTTAAATTAATTGTGCTATACTGGGTTGCAAGCAACACCAAGTTCTTTCCAGACTTCCCTTAAACCTTTGACTTTATTAACCACCTTGTTAGTCCTTTCTTTTTTTCAGATAGTGATATCACTCCTAATCTAAGGCTTATCTAGAACTCCATACTTAGCAGAAAGAATGCCAAACACATGCTGATCATTATGAACAAACACACAGCCTCTATTAGGCTCAAACAGGATAAAAAAAAAATGGGTATAAATAACAAAAAATCATCATATCCATGGCACTGGTTATTCTAGAAGTATATCACAACAGAAGAGGTGTTCATATATCAGACTCAGATACATCTAAGAGAGCATAGACGAAGGCCTTGCAAGATTACTAAATTGACCATGAGCATGGAGACACCAAAGAGATGCAAGATTTACCTATCACTTCTTTCATTCAGAAACAACCTTCTCACAGAATCAAAATATCCTTTTAGCTTTTCAAACCTTAAGTGACAAAGGGTGAGGAAACTGTACAACTCTAAATAACTAAGTATTAATGTGAACCAGTTTTTTTTTTAAAGAGTTCACAGATTTACCCCAGGGGCTAGGAAAACCATTTTCATGTAAAGGCAGACTTATGTTGAACAATTATGCAGTTTAATGATGAAGCAGGAGGTCAAGGATGCATCTATAACAAAACAGCACCTCCACAGACTCAAGGGTATGCCATGACACATCTTATTTTGAAAGGAAGTTGTTATGGACCAAGTAGTAGTTGGTCCTTCTTTCATCCTTTCCATAAGGTGTCTTTAAAAAGGCTCCCCATGTAATGGGGGTTCTTAGCTTGCTTATCCACACACATAATCCTCCTCTACCTTCATTAATCCATTTCAAATAATATAAGGGAAAGGATAACTTAAGTTTAAGACTAGTTCCACTTAAATTTCTCTAAGGCAAATTTGTTTGGCCCCGTTTAGTTTACGTTCTAGTTCTCATTGCATGCCAAAGCAATACCAGGACACAACTTCAATAGATGTATGATTTGTACAACTTTCAACCATCAGAACAAATTAAACTCCCTAACAGATTAAAACAGGACCAAGATATAACATAGTTCCCTTTGAAATATCATTCTCAACCTCTACTTTATCTTTGATCAATATATGTTTAAGCATTTGAATAACAGTTTCACAAAAATGACATATGCAGTTTATTCAAAATAATTTAGACAGGCTTAAAGACTTCTTATCATAAACTCTATCCTATGACTCAAATTATCCAGGATTGACAAGGATATATACAGAGTTAGGGGAAGGGACATGTTCAAACATAGATTCACAACAGCCATACTTCTTGACCTTTAGCCTCAAATTAATCACATCAATTTATTTATCAAAAAGATTCATGGCAGACCATGCCTTTTATTTTGTTATCTTTTAAACCCCTTTGAAGACTGAATGGACAACTTTGATGAAACAATATAGCATCAATATTAAGAAGCCAACTCGTTTCTAGTTACTATGATCATTTTAAAGTGACTGAAGGATTGTAGTGTTCAGAGTCAAAAAATCAAACCAAATGGAGTATCCCTAGGATCTTTACAACTTGTTTTAACAGCTAGAACCAGATTTGAGCTTTAAAAAGTCCATCCCTTCATTTCCAGTTTAACCAAGTTACTTTAGGATTTAAATATGCATTAAGTTAGAGGAAAACAAGATCTGATGACTTAGGCAAAACAAAAGTGAAGTCATTAGCATTCACACATTCAGGACAAATGGACTTACACAAGAACCTGGGCACTCTAGATTACAAGCAACCATGTGAATCCTCATTCTTTAAACTACTAGTCATTTCACTCATGGTTGATAAGAAACCTATGTGATCCTAGTTTTAGTTTAAAATAAGTGATATCATAGCCTCATGAACCTATATTTTCTGGTTAAAGAACCATTTTAACCTATTTTTTAACAACCACAATGAATGTTGACTCACATCTTTCATTTCTTAGTTTCTAAACTCAAGTCATTAGCCTTGGCTATTCAATTTCCCTCCATTTAAGGGATTTAATCATTCCTAAACTGATTCACACTAATAACAATCAAACCTTGTTTAGACTAATCATCCAGATCCATATTCAAACAAATATACATAACTGTGCCAAGGAGAACAACTAGGGATACAATTAGAGTACTTAAACTAAACAAGCCATTATCAGCATAACACTAAATTAAAGAAAAAAAACTTAATTTAACTAAACAAAACACCATACAAAAACAGCAATCCAAACAAAACAAAAATACTACCTTAACTACATTTAGACTAAGCAAAAATAAAATAAACAACATGACGGGATTTACCTTGTGTGTGCAAATGATGCAAGAATGGACTTAGAGCCTCTTTTTATGCTTCCAAAGATCAAACTCAGCCACACAAGACAAGAAGAAAATTAAAACTTTAAACTGAAAACTCAACCTAGAGGCTAAGTTAAAATTTGAACTAAGAATCCAAAATTTCAAGTGTGAAAACTCAAAAATCAGGTCTCTTGTGTATATTTTCATCCTTTTCTTTCTTTTCCCCTTTTTTTTCTCCTATTTTCTTCCTTTTTCTTTTTCTTTTCGAAGGGTTAGGGTTCTTTATATAGAACCCCCCAAAACCCCAAATTGTTGTTTGAAACCGATGTGGGACTAATTGATTTACAAGGGAATTCATCTTGAATCCTTGTAAATTTGTGAGAACCAATACGAATTGTGAATTTGAAAACAAATACAACAAAGACCATTAAGGATTTGCAGTTCTTTGACCGTAAAATTCAAAAGTAAGAGAGAAGGTCGAAACTCTACCTTGTTTGGTTGATACGCAGTGGATTCGTACAAGAAACAATAAATGCTTCCCCAAACCGGCTATACACAACCTGTACAAGCATCGTAGGTCTGTGTATTTGCCATTTTTGGCCTTAGATGACGAGGAGAGAGAAAGAGAATACGATGGCGGCTAGGGTTTTTTGTTCAACCCTTAGCCAAATGAAAGAAATGAGGCTTTCGGGTCCGTTTGGTGGTTTGTTTGCCGAGAATGGGCTTTAGTTCCTTCTGAGCCGAGATTCTAAAGAAAGAGAAGGCCCGTTCTTTTTCATATATATATATATATATATATACACACACACACATAGTACACGAATACGTATATTAGTGTACATATACGTATAAAGGGAAAAATGTGCAAATTAGTAAGTGAAAAAATAGAAATGGTTGATTACTAAAGTATTTTAATTGTAACTAAATTAAAACTAATTAATCAATTAATTTAAAACACGACTAATTTCATAAAATAGACTGGACTGGCAAACATGGCCTTAATTGAATCAATCCATGAAATTGGTTATTTTAATCATGGCCCTAATTGACTAACCAATTGATTATTTCAATTGTAGCTGTAATTAAACACATAATAAGCAATTTACGAATATAACCATTATTAATCTAAATTAATTATGTTTAATTTACAAATTGTCAATGTGACTTGATTATACAGAAATTAATGTTTGAGGGGCAAAAGGATTATTTATTTTAATTAATCAATTTCCTTGAATCAAATAGAGTAAAATACTTGCTAATTTGGTACTAGATAATTCAAACAATTAGTTGAATGATTGTTTTGAATTAATCTCTTAATAATAAAATATGTAGATTATTTTGAATACTTTACAAAATATATTCGAAGTTATTTTGCAAAACGAAATGGAAAAATATTATTGAAATAATTTTTGTAAAAATCATTGTGATTTATAAAAACACATATTTCTCTCTGTTTGATATTCAAGGACTTCGGGTAATTAAAATAAATTTTGGGAGGTCAAAAATTAGGTGTCAACACTACACTTCATCTGTCCTTGGTTCTGTCTAAATTACTTTCTGCAAATTGCCATCGTGCATTTGCAAAATTGACACCTCATTTGTTGGACTATTCTACAATGCGTAGTTCGCTATCAGCTAACGACTCATCTACAATCTTTATACTAACCATAACTAGGCCTTGCATTAGTCAGTTAGTGATTGTCTAAATCGATTCCTCTTTCATATCTTAGTTTCAAATAACTTTTCTTGGGGCCTTTTTCCTTATGTCTTCATTTACACCTTATACTAGTCTTCTAAGTCTCGAATGTTCATTTACACTTACCGTTAATTAGCATCTCTAGCCAGGGGTTATTACTGTCCCCTTCCTATCATTTATATTTACCTAATATTCTAGGGTCGTGGCACATCTGTAGAGTATGGATAAACCAATCATATTCTTTACGAACCTCTATTTCATAATCCTTCTTACCACTCTCTTACTAAGTAAAACATGTGGTTCTACTTTGGTATTTTATTGTATTGTCTCCCATTTGGGAGAATGGCCCTCATCTCATGCTCAAGGATTTCACTCTGTAGAGTCAGACTGTTCTCAACATCTTTTGTAATTCTTTATACTTCTGATTACTCATAACTTGCTTTAGTATAATTTCCTCTTATTAGGGATAGCTGAATCACTTACATACGTAGAATGCCATGTATTCCCTCTGCACACTCGATCTTTATAAACTTAACCTTTACTAGAGATGCTTGTCTTAGGGCGATCTCTCTCTTAATAACCCTCAACAGTCATTCCTCTATCATTCATTCTTTTCCTATCAACTCTCTTGCTTTGCAAATATCGCTATACCGACTTTTACAGAGGTCCTTCGAGTCTTTAACTCGCATTCAGTTTAGCTTAAGGTACTTCCCGATACCAGTATCTCCTGATCCAGGGAACTAAATCATCTTGTTGATATCTGCTATTGAAATCGTCAACTCACTTCTCGTAATAAAGATATAGTCTCATGACATATGCCGCTTTTATAATCTCGACACTTGCCTTTTCTCACCCCTCCTTCTCCTCATTTATGAATCTTACTGCACTGCCATACTCTGACTTACAATCCTTAATCATTTCTTGCCTCTCTTCATGACGCTTCACTTATCTTACTACTAGTCTCTGATTAACATCTTAAGCACTTATCTCTTCATTTCTTGCTTTCAACTTCTCTCTCTTCAACCGAGCTTATTCTCTGATTGCTTAACATTTCCTTTTCAGGCACAAGTCATACTATGGTGAATAATCATCCTATTTCCAAGGATTTGGATGCCGAGCCCCTAAATCTTCTAATCACTCAAAAGTCGTATCCGACTATACAATTCCTAAATACACCACATATATACCACCTAATGAGGTGCTGTAAATACGTTCATAATACTCTTGAGGACTTGACTATGCCAATGCAAGAAAAGGGATAGCCTTTACATACCTTTTTCATTTACTTAACGACTCAACGTACTCCACTCGTAGCCCTTCAATCTACAATATTGAAAATGGGGCTATGGTTAACCCATGGAAACACTTAAAACACACTACTAAGCTAGCAACTCATTTCTAGAAAATTGGGCAGCACTTCCCCTATATCTTTCACTTCCTTCCAATTCAAACCAACACCAAAAACAACAAGAACAACAGCGACATTATCCCCACCTTCATCCTATCAATTTCCAGCCACAACAACATCCTGGAAACACCTCAAAAAAGTTCAACATGACACAATAACTCGCAACGAGTGACAAGTTTTCTATATGATTAGCAAGACTATAGCTTTAAAACCCTTCTTCCTTCAAGAATTTGTTAACAACCACACCATAATCAGTTTACTCCATGAATTTTCAGCCACAAATTACCTTCAGAACCATCCCAAAATAGTCCACAACATTGCAACAACTTCAACATGATTTCCCACCTTTTCTTCAAGGGTTTACAACCAAAACAAAGTAGTAAGAGTTGTACAAACTTAAATACATGTAGATAAGGAATATTCTTACCTTAATCAACAAGAACAACCCTTACTTGGGCTCACTTCACTCTGAAGAATCCTTCAACTTCAACAACAACAAGGCGAACTAAGCTTGCGCAAGTACTATGATCATTCCGAGGAGTATTTCAGGTTGTAATCCCTTGGATCTTGGCTAGGGAGGTTTTTGAACTCATAGAGAGTGTTTGGAGAGGGTGAGGATCAATGTTAGTCAAAAAATTAATTGAAATGGTGTCTCCACTGTTTATATATAATTAGATAAGTTTCCACCGCCTATGTGAGTCCCAGAGGGGCTGCCTATGCAGTCTCATAAAAATGGGAATATCTCTCTACTCCGATGTCATATCAATGAACGGCTTGATGCGTTAGAAACAAGACTTGTAGAGCTTTAGTTTGGTGGGTGGATCACTCCGTAACTCCAAGTATATTGAGAGAAATTCTCAGTGACATCAGACCCAAATTTCAGTAAAATTATAGACGTAACTTGCGATAACTTTTGCTGACTTTTGTTTTATAACTTACTTGACTACAAAACTTAACATACGAATATTATACAATTCAAATACCTTAAAACACAGCCTCCTTATCATATTAATCACTTCTAGTTTTACCCCGAAAGTGCGGGTTATAACATCCTAGATTCGTTTAACCTCCAACCCTCATGATACTTCCTTAACACTTGTTTTAACCTATCATTATCTTTGTAAAGGTCCTTAACCTCTCCGACCTATTTATTCACTTATGACTCTTTCTAACATGAAAGTACAGGGTGTAACATCTTCCCCACTTTAGGAACATTCGTCCTCGAATGTAAAGGCGTCTTTCAGTAAAAACTAGCTCTTACGGATTTTACAAACAATTGACAACAGAAAGACTTTCCCATGCCACCACAAATAGCGAAACATACCATATGCATGATACATAGGGATATAAAGAATCAACAACATCTCATCTCACATGGCAATCAGTGTCAATGAAAATTCCATAAACTGTAACTTATCTTATATCCAAGTAATTCTGCTCCTGAGAACGCTGCAACGCTGCAATTCTAGATTTCATTTCCTCTACCTCTCACATTTTCTCTTCGACATTCTTATTTCTCCACAATACTTTTATGAAAGTCACTTTCCTGGTCCTTAACTCGCGAACCAGCTGCTCTAAGTTAGCAACTGGGACTTTCTCATAGGACAAGTCCTCTGCAATCTGAGCATCATGGGCTTCTGTAATATAGATACTTAAAATACTGGGGGACGGACTCTAACTCTGACCATAAATTTAGCTCATAGGCTACTTGGTTTATTCTTCGAATGACTTTGTATGGCTCAAAATACCTTGGCTAAGCTTGGCTTTCTTATCGAATCACATAATGCCTTTCATAGGCGATACTTTCAGGGATATCGAATCATCAACACTGAACTCTAAGTCCTGTTGTTACATCTCTGAATAAAGGCTGTTAGTAATCGCCGCTGTATGAATTTTGCTGATTCAATCCTAGTTGCCCCAAGATCACCTATGTAGAATCAAGTCAAGGAACCCCAAACATCACAAGGGTTGCACATGAAGATAGGTGCTCATGAGCATGCATTAGCGCCATACCAAGGATCTCAAGTGTGGAAGATTGCTTGGAAAGATGGTTTGCATAAGAGGGTTGAATATGGTCATGCTTGCAATATGGTTATTACTTGAAGATTTGCAATTTCGAGTCTTTTCCTAAAAGAAGACACCAAAACAAGGCCCTTACTTCATTAAGGGCAAAAGTGTAATAATGTAGTTGTCTTCTTTTGAGCTTTAGTATAAATAGTAGTTTCTTTCATTTGGAAGAGTTAGACTATTTTGATGATTGATATTTTGAGATTGTAAACACTTTGAGTGTGAGAGCTTGTTTAGCCTTGGATTGAATTCTTGTTGAGAGGATTGGTTATTAGGGATTCCAAATCCCTTGGTCATCCTAAAATTTGGTGTTTCTTTTGTTCTTAATTTAGAGG
This sequence comes from Lycium ferocissimum, assembly GCF_029784015.1. Classification (NCBI taxonomy): domain Eukaryota; kingdom Viridiplantae; phylum Streptophyta; class Magnoliopsida; order Solanales; family Solanaceae; genus Lycium; species Lycium ferocissimum. Next base: position 553,941 of record NC_081349.1, on the reverse strand, counting down.
TCTTAGTTTTCTATAACTTTGGTTGCTAAATTAGGTCTTAAGTTGTGTCAAATTATCTATCCTTTTCTTTTCTTGCATTTTAATTCTATTTTCGTTCTTAATCTTGCATCAATTGATATCAGAGCTTGGATTAGATTTGTTCTATCAAACCTAGCCTAGGGTTTGTTACTATAAAAAAATATCAAAAAATCCTAGAAAACCCTAAAAAAAAATTGTTTGTTTTGTTGTTTTGTTATTAGATTCTTGTTCCTTAGTACGTTAGGGTTTCAAATCTTCAAATTTCGTGTCAATCGGGTCAATATTGCAGAATCCACCATTTTTGAGTCAAGCTTTTGAAAAACTTGAAGAACTTGAAGCTGGGTCTTGTCGATTTGGATGAAATTGGGACTTGAAACTTATTGGCTTTGTTCTACAAGTCTTGGGAGTGTAAATCTGAAAATTGAAGGAAAAACAAGTTGATTCAAGGTAGTTGAAAATTTGAAATTGTTGGTGTTCTTGAAGATCTTCAAATCTTCATAGGGAAGAAGACTCTCCAAAGGGGTTTTTAATCCAAAGTTTTCAAGTCAAGATTTGGGAAAAAGTGTTTTTCTACCCCAAAAAGGTAAATACTAGGTTGAGTGGGCCCAGGAACGTCATCAGATCCAAGAAATTTGGTCCAAATTTTGAGAAGGTCGATTTCAACACGAAAATCACTGTAGCAGAAAAAGGGTACTTATACGGACCGTATCTTTTTATACGGACCGTATAAGTTGGTCGTGCTTTAAGACCCAACAAAGAGCACTTCTTGTTTGGACATCATCTTATACGAGCACTTCCAAGGACCGTATCCTTTTCTACGGACCGCATAAGTAAGGTCGTATAAGGCAAGGGAAAAAGTGACATCAACTTATACGGACACTTACACGGACCGTATCCTTTCATACTGACCGTATAAGTCGGTCATATTTCAAGACCCAACAAAGAGCACTTACTGTTTTGTGACATCATCTTATACGAGCAGTTACACGGACCGTATCCTCTTCCACGGACCATATAAGTAAGGTCGTATTTCTCAAGGTAATTTACATTGATCCAAGTTTCATTTCTCAAAAATTTCTTGACTCTCGTTGTTGATTTTGTGTCCCTATTCCTTTGGTAGGGATCCAAAAAAAAATATTAAATTGATACCTTGGATCAATTGAGGCTTCCCGACCGCGTTTTCAAGTTATCACCTACACGGCTCGAAATTTGATTTATTTCCCGATTTTAGCATTCCATTTTCTTGTGTCTCTCAACTAGTAGCCATTTAGTAGTTGTTTCTACTTGTGTTTGCTAGTTCTTATGTCCGCATTTCTTTGATGCCAATTCTTTCGTGCTGTTCTTCATTTTTGCTTCGTTGTTAATTTCTTGGTTCAAGTTCGTTAGATTGAATTGAGTCATCTGTCTTTCTTAGTCTAACAAGAATCTATTCCGACCAAAAGTAGAATTTGAACCCTTGTGACTAGTGACATTAACAAGCACACAATCTTTAGGTCAAGCAACTTGTGAGGCAATTAAAGGTGCGCATACTTGAGCGCTTGTGAGTTGATTTTACTAATCTAACATGTTTGCTTGTTTGTTGAGTGTCTTTAATAGGTACCATGGCTACGGAGGATGAAACACAAGTTCCCACTGGGGAACTTACATTAGTTGATGTAATGAGGGCCTAGTAAGCCTTGAACGATAAGGTTGGTAGTATGGATGGTCGAATAAAAAACTTGGGAAGTAGGGTGGAAGCAATTGAAGGAGGTAGTAGGGAGGTCTCGTATTCGCCCCGAGTACAATACCAAGGAGGCACAAGTGGAGTACTCGAAGCACTTCACTTACATTGTCACTCGACACTTTCCATCATATGTATAACCCCACTCCCCAAAACACCCCCCAAAACACTCCTCAAAACACAACTCTCACCCCACCAAACAACATTCCCATAGGCCAACGGAACAATCCACCCCTACGAGATCAAACTCCAAATGACCCACATCCAAATGATCCACACCTAAATGCACCTACGCCACCCCAACACCATCCAAACATCCAACAACCAAATGACGATGAGATAGAAGAAGCTATACTCTAGCACGAACGATATGGTGACCAAGGTTGGAGGCAACGGGGGCAAGCACAAGGAGGTTATCGAGGGAGGGATGGAAGGCATGGTCCTAACCCTCATATGGGTAGGCAAAGAGGGTACCAAGCTCCTGAAGGGTACCAAGGTCATGACCATCAAGGTTATAATAACGATGGAGATTTCAATGGGAATCACAGTTATGGAGGAGGGCGAGACACGAGTCTCAATTCAATGAAAGTTACTCTCCCGACCATAAAGGAGACAGTGACCCCGATACATTTCTTGATTGGGTGATGCATTGTGATAGAATCTTCTTGACGAATGACATGTCCGAGGTGAAAAAAGCATCTTACGCCATTGCTCAATTCGAAGGGTACGCTTCGACATGGTAGGAAACTCAAGTGAAGGCAAGAAGAATTATTGGACTTCCTCCCACACCTACTTGGGATGAATTAAAGGATGCCATGCGGCGTAAGTATGTCACCGATCGCTACAAACAAGAACAACTCAAAAAGGTGTATACCTTAAGGAAAAATAAAAAGAGTGTGGAAGAATACTATGATGAGTTCCAAATTGTCAAGATGAGAATCGACTTTGACGAGGATGAGTTAAATGCTATGACTGGCCTTCCGAGCCGGGTTAAATGGTGATATTGTCTCCTAAATGAGACTCCACAACTATGAGAGTATTGAAGAGACCCTTCAAGTATCTATTGAAATAGAGGAGGGTCTCAAGGAAGACAAAATCAATAAATCAAGGGGTTATGTGAGTTCATGGAACAATAACAAAGAAGGAGGAACTTCTTCCTCAAATTAGCAAAAGGGTAAGGGCACCATGCAAGAAACCAAGAACCCCTTTGAAAAGAACGCTTAAAATGAGAAGCAAGTTGATAAACAGCCTCCAAAGTTCCCCCAAATGAAGGAGGTATGAAGGCTTCCATCCAATGTTTTGAATGTCACGGCTTTGGTCATAGAGCACATGAGTGCCCTAATTGAAGAGCCTTTATTTTGAGAGACATTTGTGGTGATGATATGGGGGAATGTGAGGAAAGAGATGATGAGGGTAATCATGAGGATGATAAACTTGGAGGTAATGAAGAACAAGATGATAGTGATATCATCGTCCTACTTTACTTTGCAAGAAAGGTGTTCACGTGTTTGGAAGTGCCTCAAGAAGGGGAGCTTACCATACCGCATTGGGTAGACACTTTCGTAGGTTCCCAAAGAAAAGAATTGCTAAAGGAGTCCTCATGTGATGAACTTCCATACTTGGAGGAAAGAAGTGAGCCCATGGAAGAAGATCTTTGTCTTGAGCATCAAGATAAGTTATTTATCCCTAATACTTCAAGTGCTCATGATGTTATTAATGAAAGTCATCATACACTAGTTGATCCTTTTGATGACCGAATTAAATCTTCTCGCAAGATTAATTTGTGTCTATCTAGTGTTGACATGTGTGAAGAGAATGGTAATATTATTGAGACCTTGAATGTGAATGGTGGCTTGTCTTTGTGTAATCTTGATAATTCATCTTCTTGCATCATAACCAAAGTGAATGTAGTTGTCTTGATTCCTTTTCTTGTAAAGGCATGAATTCTAGTGGTATAAGTAACTTTAAGTTGAGTTTGAAGAATGCAAGTGCAATGTCATGTGCCCGCAAGAGAAGAAAGAGTAATTTTCTTGAAAGGAAAGATAGCATGATAAAATGTTGTATCCCGTATTTTGAACAACGGGACAATATGAGTGAATTACGATAAGTTGGGGACAAGACCATTCCGAGATACGAAGTAGAGACTTTTGTTTGTTTTAAAAGCTTAAGTTGTGTATGATTTTATTGGCATGGAAATATTAAGGAAACATTTGGGGTCAAAAGCTATTTTTGGAAAGTATTCTATTTTGGAAAGTAGATATTTCATGAAAAAAAATAAAAAAAAATAAGGGACCATGTGGCCGGCCACCTTGGTGTGGGCCATGGCCACATGGATGGTCAATATATGGAATTAAAAAGATGACTTATTCATCTTATTTCTCACTTCCAACACTTAGAATTTTCAAGAAGTTTGGAGAAGAGAAAAAAGGGACCAAGTATTCGGCCATAGATGCCCAAATCAAGACCAAGATTAAGCCATCAAAAATTTGTTTCTTCAAGCAAACCTACTAATTGGAGGGTGCTTATTAACGTGGGAGTGTTGTTAGGAGCAATAGAATACTCGTTTTCCTCATCCACCACCTTAGCCAAGTTGTGAAGTTGTGAAGAAAGGTGAGTTTTAATCTTATTTTTATGTGTTATGGATGGTTCATGCGTGTTGTAGTGTGTCAAAATGAATGAAATTATGGAAATATTTCATGTTGAAATAAGGCCGTGTGGATGGGTGTGGCCGTGTGTGTGTGTTGTATTAAAAGTAGTGAGTTAATTCTAGTTAGCATGTTTTGATTGTTGTAGTGTGAAGAGAAGAATGAAAATCATGAAGTTGGTATAGAGGGGTGTTGGCCGAATAGGGTCCCCCTTGTGTGGTTGAGGATGAACAAATTTTAGTTGGTATTTTAGTTGTCGTCGTTATAGATTCTATGATGAAAATGCAAGTTTAATGACTCAAATTGATGTTGTAATGGTTACGGGCTAATTTGGAAGTTAAGGTGCTTTTAATGTAATTTTTGTATTTATAAGAATGACATTGTTAATGTGTGGATTTATTGGTGTAAGTCATGAATTTGAGAGAAAGAAATATGGGTGTAGTGCCCTCGGGTTGGGGGTAGTTTTCGGGTGAAATGGAACCTTGGTTGAGTTGTTTGAAATATTGTGTGAATTGTCTAAAGTGTTCTTGAATATTGTTTGAATGGTTTTGGATTAGTAATCTAATGTACGAACGTTGATATTGGTTTGAATGTAAGTAGTTCAAGCCGAGTATAATGAATATTGTGAATGTTGTTGGATTATGTAAAAAGTGGCTACTAATGTTAAATGCGCTTTTGAGTTGACTATTGATGTTGTTAGTTTGGTTGGGTTGCATTGTTGATGAATTTGGCCGAGTTGAATTCCGTGTTGTTGTATTTACGTAGGGTGGCCGCCCAAAATTTCGTAGAATTTGGTGTTCGTTTGGAATTGAATGCCTAAATGCCATAGCTAATGTTTGATATCTATTGGCGTTATGTAGATCTTGAGTGCCCGAGACTTGAGGCTTGACTTAGCTTGAGAGCGGACGAGGTATGCGGTTAATCTTTCGTTCTTTGGCATGTCCTAGTTGTTAGTAGGCTATGATACGAAACTCCTGAAATCTCCACTCTTACGATCCGAGCTTGTGTACGACTTTTATTTGCCTCCAGAGACTTTCTCTCTTAATATGGTCAAGTTAGGGTACTTATGTCTTCATATGATTGAATTTCTAAAAGCTATATAAAGTATTTTGCCTTAAAAAGATTCCTAAACTACGAACGCTCGTAACTTTTCGTAGACGAGCTCGGATCGCCTCGAAACGCTCATAGGAGGTTCCATAAGATATAACATTCCCTAGTTTCATAGGCGGGTCGATGGGGGGCTGACACCTATCCGCGGGCCCCGCGACTTTTCTATGTTTGTTCTTAATGACCTTCGGAAAGACTTAGTACTACTTTCATCTTAACTCCTATATGGATTTCTTAATTATTTAGTGAGTTATGATTATGATTTATGCATATGGTTACTCACGACTCCGCTCGTGCATATGGTTGCACTCTTTCACGGTCCCCGGCCCGGCTATGTTTCGTGCGCACTATGTTATATTCCGTGTGACGCCGTGTTACTTGCTCACCGAGCCCTCGCTAGAGTGGCCGGGTTCCGTTTATATTTGGTGTTATGTCGTGCTATAAGTGCATGCGGCGTGTTACGGGATATGTTACGAGATATGAAACTTTCTAGTGCGATGCCGTGTTATGGCGCCAATGACAAAGGCGACCATAGTTCTAAGAGTCCGTGCATGATTTATATTTCCAAAAATTAAATATTTTGACATTTTGCATATTGTACCTATTTTCTCGTATTTATTGTTTCGATTATGTATTCCGTTACGCATTTCGTTTTGCATACTCGCACATATTCCGTAATCGACCCCTTTCTGGGGTCGCGTTTCTTCATGCCCTCAGTACCGACGCTCGCTTGGTGATCCACCCGCCTAGGACACCTATTCGCATCCGGGAGTGCTCCCCTCATCCCGAGCCTATATTTTGGTATATCCTTTTCCGTTGCATATGTATAAATTCCCGCCGTGTACGCGGGGCCCCGTCCCGCTCACATGACTCGTCGTTCGCGAGAGGTCCGTAGACATGTACGCGGGTTATGGTTGCTTCGGCATGCATATGTCCGCATGCTTTATGTTTGGGCGGTCCATACGTCGCCCCCCGCCTACCGCATATGCGTATTTTGATTTGTTACGTACATTACGACACCCGCCGACATATGTTGGCCATGCGACGGTTAATTCGAGACTATATGATCATTTATGTTTATGCAAGTTTCGTATGCCGATTCGAGTATCGCGCGTACGGGTCCACCCGGACACTGTGGGTCATGGCTACGGGGTCGGGGTCGTGACATAAAATTCATTCTTTGTTTTATTTCATGAATGCTATTAAGAACATAGGTTGTGACGAAGGTCATGCTAACTATTCCCTTGTTGACGTGGACCTTTCTCTTGAAAAACAATTTGATTTGCTTGATTATTTCGCGAAAACCCAACTAAAGATTATTCTTTCAACGTTGGCATTGATAAAGAAGTCCTTGTATGATTCTCCTCCCATTTATGATGTTGATATTCATGCTTGGCTTTATTCAAGTGATCTATCGTCAAGAATGCGAGCAGGAAGATTATCAGATACTAAAAGTTGTAGGTATCATCCTCAAAGTAGCCCCATGTCAATCGGATAAGCTGACTTTGATGGCTGCGAGGATCTCGATGATAGCTATGTTGATCGGGATACCTCCTACTGCACACTTCACTTCAAGACATCCACCCGAGGCCAAGTCATGGAACTTTAAACTCTACAAGCGGCGTAGATGACAAGGATAACATGAAGGCCTGAGGTTTCCTACAAGCCCACACAAGACGGCTTATGACGCGCTGGAAGGGCGCGGCTTGAGTCGATTGGAAGGTTACTGTAGTGACCAACGCGCAAAGCACAAACGTGCAAACAATGTGGACATTTCGTAAATTGCTACACTTGCACCTGGACGAGATCGGAGTGGCTATTTGTGCAAGGTTATGCTTGGTTCTTACGACGCAAGGTCGATTAGAGGTCATCTATGCAAGGAAGTGGCGTGTTTGGCTATCAAGGTCAATTAATCAAGACTAATAAGACTTGCCAAACAAGACCCTTACTTCATTAAGGGTAGCATTGTAATTGCCTATTAGTCTTCTTTATTTAGCTTGTATATATAGCTTGTCGTTCATTCGATTACAAAGCTTTTTGATGAATTAGAATATTTCTCGAGTGTTTTAGGTTATCTCGAGAGAGAAACTTGCGAGAGGCTGGTAGGCTCTGTTGATTCTTGGCGGGAGAGTTTGCCGTTTGGGATTCGATTCCCTGAGGTCAACTTAAGACCGAAGGCTTTTGATGATTATTTGCAGGTTTGTTTTATATAACTTTGTTGCTAAATTGAATCTTAAGTCGTGTCAAATTATCTATCTTT